>NW_026609555.1:0-29495 GCF_029499605.1 Hyla sarda | reverse complement strand
TTCACGTTTTTTTACGTTTTTCTCCTTTTCGCCTCTTTTCTGGGCGTATTATTCTTCTTTTTCTTCTTTTTTTTCGTCTAATGCATACCCCATCAGTGCAGCAATGCTTATTCAATACCGCCAGCAGATGGAGACACTGGGGGATAATTTTCTAAGGATTTATACTGATTTTTCCTGTCTGAATTTGTCGCACAGAAAGTTGCAGGCCAAATATGTGTGACATTTCTGCGACTTTAGCTTCTAGAGCATTTTTACAACATTATACATAGGTGCTGAATACATAAAAAGCGACTGTTCAGCGACAGACAAGTCGCATCGGCTGAAAGTAGGCCAGAATGTCAGTCCATGTTGGAGCAGGTTTAGATACAGTCTAAAGTATAGATCTCAAAGTCTGTGCACAGAATTTAGCAAGGGCCTCGCACCTTCTGATGCATCAGGTAGGTGCACAATAGCATAGCCTAACCCTCTGTACTTTGGTCTATATTGATGCGGGACATAGACAGCCAGCTGATGACCAATCCATTAGTGCAATGGATGGCTGGAAGCATTTGTCTTTGCCTTTGCAATACCACAGAAGCAATGCATGGTCAATGTACAGCAATGACACACCTGTGTGAACAGCCAGGAGACCCCCCCCCCCCATGTTATGTTACATAGTTACATAGTTAGTACGGTCGAAAAAAGACATATGTCCATCACGTTCAACCAGGGAATTAAGGGGTAGGGGTGTGGCGCGATATTGGGGAAGGGATGAGATTTTATATTTCTTCATAAGCATTAATCTTATTTTGTCAATTAGGAACATTCAGCACCCACCCGCTATCAAGGCAGCTGCCTATCATGTCATGCCCTACCTGCACAGGTGTGCTGGCTACTCAAATGATCCAATTAAGGAGGCCATTTAGTCAGCAGCAGCAGAAGTCCTGTGCCTGGACGCTCCAACAGGGGCCAGACACAAGCAGAAGCAGAAGCAGCAGAAGCAGCAGCAGCACCACCTTTTGTTTTTTGGCTGCAGCAGCAGCAAGGCCCACAGGGCTGGCTAGCTGGCTAGCCAGCAAGCAGGTAATGAAAGTAGGAATCTTTCTTTTTAACCCTGTAAGGGGGTGGTGCACTGTACCCGAAGATACTGCCATATCGGGTCAATGCATAGGGCGACGGAAGCAAGCTTCGAAATCGGCCCCCCGTTCTCAAAAATCCATTTAATATATGGTCCCCCAGATAGGGGGACGTATCAGATATTAAACTGATAAGAACAGATACTACACTTGATCTTAGCCAAAAGGCCGAGAAGCGATAACCGTGAAAGGGGCGGGCCCAACAAGGTCCCCTTCATGGGCACTATCACTGCTTGCTGTCAGGGAGGCTGCCAGACAATTTTCCATGCACACTCTGGGCTGGGGGGCAGTCAACCACCAGTACACACAGCAGAACCTAAACCCATACCATTATTGCTAAGCAGCAAGACAGGGGCCCATTGCACTCCCACGGGGCCTTTTTAAATGCAATCCATAACCCGGATTTGCCAGGAACCCTTCTTACTCCTCCTACTTGCATGTGACACTGGGCTTAGGATCTGCATAGGAAACACACACACAAGCACACACCTACCTTTGTTGCCTGCAGATGCCTCCTTGGCTGTCCCCAAACGGTATCAAACCAACACCCACGGGAAGCTGTAAGCATAGAGGACATGCCTGCACCCCATTGGACTTACCTGTGTGGGTTAAATCCGGGTTATTTGACAACCTATGGCGGTGATGGTTCTGCTCAGGCAGAGCAGTGCTGATGCTCCTCATAAAGCTGTCGCTGCTGTGAAGGTTCTAGGTGACATCACAAATCCCTATGGTTACATACACAACAAAGCTGGGTTGTTGTTGTTTACACTCTGCAAGGCCTGTGGAAGTGAGTGACATCATAGCACTGTAGTTCTGAGGGTTCTAGATGGATGCAACAATCTCCTGTTGCTTCTATGAAGGCCATAATAGACGACATCACCAAACAGCTCCATAGTCACATACACAGCAAAGGAGAGATGTTGTTTACACCTAGTGATGTCAGTGGTATTGAGTGACATCACAGCACAGTGCTAAGGCTCCTGGGCCTGGACACAGCAGCGGCTGCAATATCTCAACGGAGAATACGTTTATATATATGTGTGTGTGTGCGCGTATATATATATATATATATATATATATATATATATATATATTTCTCCGCCGAAATCACTTTTAAACCCATTTCCACCTTTTTTTCCCTTCTCTTCCTCTTACTTTTTTTTCACGTTTTTTTACGTTTTTCTCCTTTTCGCCTCTTTTCTGGGCGTATTATTCTTCTTTTTCTTCTTTTTTTTCGTCTAATGCATACCCCATCAGTGCAGCAATGCTTATTCAATACCGCCAGCAGATGGAGACACTGGGGGATAATTTTCTAAGGATTTATACTGATTTTTCCTGTCTGAATTTGTCGCACAGAAAGTTGCAGGCCAAATATGTGTGACATTTCTGCGACTTTAGCTTCTAGAGCATTTTTACAACATTATACATAGGTGCTGAATACATAAAAAGCGACTGTTCAGCGACAGACAAGTCGCATCGGCTGAAAGTAGGCCAGAATGTCAGTCCATGTTGGAGCAGGTTTAGATACAGTCTAAAGTATAGATCTCAAAGTCTGTGCACAGAATTTAGCAAGGGCCTCGCACCTTCTGATGCATCAGGTAGGTGCACAATAGCATAGCCTAACCCTCTGTACTTTGGTCTATATTGATGCGGGACATAGACAGCCAGCTGATGACCAATCCATTAGTGCAATGGATGGCTGGAAGCATTTGTCTTTGCCTTTGCAATACCACAGAAGCAATGCATGGTCAATGTACAGCAATGACACACCTGTGTGAACAGCCAGGAGACCCCCCCCCCCCATGTTATGTTACATAGTTACATAGTTAGTACGGTCGAAAAAAGACATATGTCCATCACGTTCAACCAGGGAATTAAGGGGTAGGGGTGTGGCGCGATATTGGGGAAGGGATGAGATTTTATATTTCTTCATAAGCATTAATCTTATTTTGTCAATTAGGAACATTCAGCACCCACCCGCTATCAAGGCAGCTGCCTATCATGTCATGCCCTACCTGCACAGGTGTGCTGGCTACTCAAATGATCCAATTAAGGAGGCCATTTAGTCAGCAGCAGCAGAAGTCCTGTGCCTGGACGCTCCAACAGGGGCCAGACACAAGCAGAAGCAGAAGCAGCAGAAGCAGCAGCAGCACCACCTTTTGTTTTTTGGCTGCAGCAGCAGCAAGGCCCACAGGGCTGGCTAGCTGGCTAGCCAGCAAGCAGGTAGCAATGAAAGTAGGAATCTTTCTTTTTAACCCTGTAAGGGGGTGGTGCACTGTACCCGAAGATACTGCCATATCGGGTCAATGCATAGGGCGACGGAAGCAAGCTTCGAAATCGGCCCCCGTTCTCAAAAATCCATTTAATATATGGTCCCCAGATAGGGGACGTATCAGATATTAAACTGATAAGAACAGATACTACACTTGATCTTAGCCAAAAGGCCGAGAAGCGATAACCGTGAAAGGGGCGGGCCCAACAAGGTCCCCTTCATGGGCACTATCACTGCTTGCTGTCAGGGAGGCTGCCAGACAATTTTCCATGCACACTCTGGGCTGGGGGGCAGTCAACCACCAGTACACACAGCAGAACCTAAACCCATACCATTATTGCTAAGCAGCAAGACAGGGGCCCATTGCACTCCCACGGGGCCTTTTTAAATGCAATCCATAACCCGGATTTGCCAGGAACCCTTCTTACTCCTCCTACTTGCATGTGACACTGGGCTTAGGATCTGCATAGGAAACACACACACAAGCACACACCTACCTTTGTTGCCTGCAGATGCCTCCTTGGCTGTCCCCAAACGGTATCAAACCAACACCCACGGGAAGCTGTAAGCATAGAGGACATGCCTGCACCCCATTGGACTTACCTGTGTGGGTTAAATCCGGGTTATTTGACAACCTATGGCGGTGATGGTTCTGCTCAGGCAGAGCAGTGCTGATGCTCCTCATAAAGCTGTCGCTGCTGTGAAGGTTCTAGGTGACATCACAAATCCCTATGGTTACATACACAACAAAGCTGGGTTGTTGTTGTTTACACTCTGCAAGGCCTGTGGAAGTGAGTGACATCATAGCACTGTAGTTCTGAGGGTTCTAGATGGATGCAACAATCTCCTGTTGCTTCTATGAAGGCCATAATAGACGACATCACCAAACAGCTCCATAGTCACATACACAGCAAAGGAGAGATGTTGTTTACACCTAGTGATGTCAGTGGTATTGAGTGACATCACAGCACAGTGCTAAGGCTCCTGGGCCTGGACACAGCAGCGGCTGCAATATCTCAACGGAGAATACGTTTATATATATGTGTGTGTGTGCGCGTATATATATATATATATATATATATATATATATATATATATATATTTCTCCGCCGAAATCACTTTTAAACCCATTTCCACCTTTTTTTCCCTTCTCTTCCTCTTACTTTTTTTTCACGTTTTTTTACGTTTTTCTCCTTTTCGCCTCTTTTCTGGGCGTATTATTCTTCTTTTTCTTCTTTTTTTTCGTCTAATGCATACCCCATCAGTGCAGCAATGCTTATTCAATACCGCCAGCAGATGGAGACACTGGGGGATAATTTTCTAAGGATTTATACTGATTTTTCCTGTCTGAATTTGTCGCACAGAAAGTTGCAGGCCAAATATGTGTGACATTTCTGCGACTTTAGCTTCTAGAGCATTTTTACAACATTATACATAGGTGCTGAATACATAAAAAGCGACTGTTCAGCGACAGACAAGTCGCATCGGCTGAAAGTAGGCCAGAATGTCAGTCCATGTTGGAGCAGGTTTAGATACAGTCTAAAGTATAGATCTCAAAGTCTGTGCACAGAATTTAGCAAGGGCCTCGCACCTTCTGATGCATCAGGTAGGTGCACAATAGCATAGCCTAACCCTCTGTACTTTGGTCTATATTGATGCGGGACATAGACAGCCAGCTGATGACCAATCCATTAGTGCAATGGATGGCTGGAAGCATTTGTCTTTGCCTTTGCAATACCACAGAAGCAATGCATGGTCAATGTACAGCAATGACACACCTGTGTGAACAGCCAGGAGACCCCCCCCCCCCCATGTTATGTTACATAGTTACATAGTTAGTACGGTCGAAAAAAGACATATGTCCATCACGTTCAACCAGGGAATTAAGGGGTAGGGGTGTGGCGCGATATTGGGGAAGGGATGAGATTTTATATTTCTTCATAAGCATTAATCTTATTTTGTCAATTAGGAACATTCAGCACCCACCCGCTATCAAGGCAGCTGCCTATCATGTCATGCCCTACCTGCACAGGTGTGCTGGCTACTCAAATGATCCAATTAAGGAGGCCATTTAGTCAGCAGCAGCAGAAGTCCTGTGCCTGGACGCTCCAACAGGGGCCAGACACAAGCAGAAGCAGAAGCAGCAGAAGCAGCAGCAGCACCACCTTTTGTTTTTTGGCTGCAGCAGCAGCAAGGCCCACAGGGCTGGCTAGCTGGCTAGCCAGCAAGCAGGTAGCAATGAAAGTAGGAATCTTTCTTTTTAACCCTGTAAGGGGGTGGTGCACTGTACCCGAAGATACTGCCATATCGGGTCAATGCATAGGGCGACGGAAGCAAGCTTCGAAATCGGCCCCCGTTCTCAAAAATCCATTTAATATATGGTCCCCAGATAGGGGACGTATCAGATATTAAACTGATAAGAACAGATACTACACTTGATCTTAGCCAAAAGGCCGAGAAGCGATAACCGTGAAAGGGGCGGGCCCAACAAGGTCCCCTTCATGGGCACTATCACTGCTTGCTGTCAGGGAGGCTGCCAGACAATTTTCCATGCACACTCTGGGCTGGGGGGCAGTCAACCACCAGTACACACAGCAGAACCTAAACCCATACCATTATTGCTAAGCAGCAAGACAGGGGCCCATTGCACTCCCACGGGGCCTTTTTAAATGCAATCCATAACCCGGATTTGCCAGGAACCCTTCTTACTCCTCCTACTTGCATGTGACACTGGGCTTAGGATCTGCATAGGAAACACACACACAAGCACACACCTACCTTTGTTGCCTGCAGATGCCTCCTTGGCTGTCCCCAAACGGTATCAAACCAACACCCACGGGAAGCTGTAAGCATAGAGGACATGCCTGCACCCCATTGGACTTACCTGTGTGGGTTAAATCCGGGTTATTTGACAACCTATGGCGGTGATGGTTCTGCTCAGGCAGAGCAGTGCTGATGCTCCTCATAAAGCTGTCGCTGCTGTGAAGGTTCTAGGTGACATCACAAATCCCTATGGTTACATACACAACAAAGCTGGGTTGTTGTTGTTTACACTCTGCAAGGCCTGTGGAAGTGAGTGACATCATAGCACTGTAGTTCTGAGGGTTCTAGATGGATGCAACAATCTCCTGTTGCTTCTATGAAGGCCATAATAGACGACATCACCAAACAGCTCCATAGTCACATACACAGCAAAGGAGAGATGTTGTTTACACCTAGTGATGTCAGTGGTATTGAGTGACATCACAGCACAGTGCTAAGGCTCCTGGGCCTGGACACAGCAGCGGCTGCAATATCTCAACGGAGAATACGTTTATATATATGTGTGTGTGTGCGCGTATATATATATATATATATATATATATATATATATATATATATATTTCTCCGCCGAAATCACTTTTAAACCCATTTCCACCTTTTTTTCCCTTCTCTTCCTCTTACTTTTTTTTCACGTTTTTTTACGTTTTTCTCCTTTTCGCCTCTTTTCTGGGCGTATTATTCTTCTTTTTCTTCTTTTTTTTCGTCTAATGCATACCCCATCAGTGCAGCAATGCTTATTCAATACCGCCAGCAGATGGAGACACTGGGGGATAATTTTCTAAGGATTTATACTGATTTTTCCTGTCTGAATTTGTCGCACAGAAAGTTGCAGGCCAAATATGTGTGACATTTCTGCGACTTTAGCTTCTAGAGCATTTTTACAACATTATACATAGGTGCTGAATACATAAAAAGCGACTGTTCAGCGACAGACAAGTCGCATCGGCTGAAAGTAGGCCAGAATGTCAGTCCATGTTGGAGCAGGTTTAGATACAGTCTAAAGTATAGATCTCAAAGTCTGTGCACAGAATTTAGCAAGGGCCTCGCACCTTCTGATGCATCAGGTAGGTGCACAATAGCATAGCCTAACCCTCTGTACTTTGGTCTATATTGATGCGGGACATAGACAGCCAGCTGATGACCAATCCATTAGTGCAATGGATGGCTGGAAGCATTTGTCTTTGCCTTTGCAATACCACAGAAGCAATGCATGGTCAATGTACAGCAATGACACACCTGTGTGAACAGCCAGGAGACCCCCCCCCCCCATGTTATGTTACATAGTTACATAGTTAGTACGGTCGAAAAAAGACATATGTCCATCACGTTCAACCAGGGAATTAAGGGGTAGGGGTGTGGCGCGATATTGGGGAAGGGATGAGATTTTATATTTCTTCATAAGCATTAATCTTATTTTGTCAATTAGGAACATTCAGCACCCACCCGCTATCAAGGCAGCTGCCTATCATGTCATGCCCTACCTGCACAGGTGTGCTGGCTACTCAAATGATCCAATTAAGGAGGCCATTTAGTCAGCAGCAGCAGAAGTCCTGTGCCTGGACGCTCCAACAGGGGCCAGACACAAGCAGAAGCAGAAGCAGCAGAAGCAGCAGCAGCACCACCTTTTGTTTTTTGGCTGCAGCAGCAGCAAGGCCCACAGGGCTGGCTAGCTGGCTAGCCAGCAAGCAGGTAGCAATGAAAGTAGGAATCTTTCTTTTTAACCCTGTAAGGGGGTGGTGCACTGTACCCGAAGATACTGCCATATCGGGTCAATGCATAGGGCGACGGAAGCAAGCTTCGAAATCGGCCCCCGTTCTCAAAAATCCATTTAATATATGGTCCCCAGATAGGGGACGTATCAGATATTAAACTGATAAGAACAGATACTACACTTGATCTTAGCCAAAAGGCCGAGAAGCGATAACCGTGAAAGGGGCGGGCCCAACAAGGTCCCCTTCATGGGCACTATCACTGCTTGCTGTCAGGGAGGCTGCCAGACAATTTTCCATGCACACTCTGGGCTGGGGGGCAGTCAACCACCAGTACACACAGCAGAACCTAAACCCATACCATTATTGCTAAGCAGCAAGACAGGGGCCCATTGCACTCCCACGGGGCCTTTTTAAATGCAATCCATAACCCGGATTTGCCAGGAACCCTTCTTACTCCTCCTACTTGCATGTGACACTGGGCTTAGGATCTGCATAGGAAACACACACACAAGCACACACCTACCTTTGTTGCCTGCAGATGCCTCCTTGGCTGTCCCCAAACGGTATCAAACCAACACCCACGGGAAGCTGTAAGCATAGAGGACATGCCTGCACCCCATTGGACTTACCTGTGTGGGTTAAATCCGGGTTATTTGACAACCTATGGCGGTGATGGTTCTGCTCAGGCAGAGCAGTGCTGATGCTCCTCATAAAGCTGTCGCTGCTGTGAAGGTTCTAGGTGACATCACAAATCCCTATGGTTACATACACAACAAAGCTGGGTTGTTGTTGTTTACACTCTGCAAGGCCTGTGGAAGTGAGTGACATCATAGCACTGTAGTTCTGAGGGTTCTAGATGGATGCAACAATCTCCTGTTGCTTCTATGAAGGCCATAATAGACGACATCACCAAACAGCTCCATAGTCACATACACAGCAAAGGAGAGATGTTGTTTACACCTAGTGATGTCAGTGGTATTGAGTGACATCACAGCACAGTGCTAAGGCTCCTGGGCCTGGACACAGCAGCGGCTGCAATATCTCAACGGAGAATACGTTTATATATATGTGTGTGTGTGCGCGTATATATATATATATATATATATATATATATATATATATATATTTCTCCGCCGAAATCACTTTTAAACCCATTTCCACCTTTTTTTCCCTTCTCTTCCTCTTACTTTTTTTTCACGTTTTTTTACGTTTTTCTCCTTTTCGCCTCTTTTCTGGGCGTATTATTCTTCTTTTTCTTCTTTTTTTTCGTCTAATGCATACCCCATCAGTGCAGCAATGCTTATTCAATACCGCCAGCAGATGGAGACACTGGGGGATAATTTTCTAAGGATTTATACTGATTTTTCCTGTCTGAATTTGTCGCACAGAAAGTTGCAGGCCAAATATGTGTGACATTTCTGCGACTTTAGCTTCTAGAGCATTTTTACAACATTATACATAGGTGCTGAATACATAAAAAGCGACTGTTCAGCGACAGACAAGTCGCATCGGCTGAAAGTAGGCCAGAATGTCAGTCCATGTTGGAGCAGGTTTAGATACAGTCTAAAGTATAGATCTCAAAGTCTGTGCACAGAATTTAGCAAGGGCCTCGCACCTTCTGATGCATCAGGTAGGTGCACAATAGCATAGCCTAACCCTCTGTACTTTGGTCTATATTGATGCGGGACATAGACAGCCAGCTGATGACCAATCCATTAGTGCAATGGATGGCTGGAAGCATTTGTCTTTGCCTTTGCAATACCACAGAAGCAATGCATGGTCAATGTACAGCAATGACACACCTGTGTGAACAGCCAGGAGACCCCCCCCCCCCATGTTATGTTACATAGTTACATAGTTAGTACGGTCGAAAAAAGACATATGTCCATCACGTTCAACCAGGGAATTAAGGGGTAGGGGTGTGGCGCGATATTGGGGAAGGGATGAGATTTTATATTTCTTCATAAGCATTAATCTTATTTTGTCAATTAGGAACATTCAGCACCCACCCGCTATCAAGGCAGCTGCCTATCATGTCATGCCCTACCTGCACAGGTGTGCTGGCTACTCAAATGATCCAATTAAGGAGGCCATTTAGTCAGCAGCAGCAGAAGTCCTGTGCCTGGACGCTCCAACAGGGGCCAGACACAAGCAGAAGCAGAAGCAGCAGAAGCAGCAGCAGCACCACCTTTTGTTTTTTGGCTGCAGCAGCAGCAAGGCCCACAGGGCTGGCTAGCTGGCTAGCCAGCAAGCAGGTAGCAATGAAAGTAGGAATCTTTCTTTTTAACCCTGTAAGGGGGTGGTGCACTGTACCCGAAGATACTGCCATATCGGGTCAATGCATAGGGCGACGGAAGCAAGCTTCGAAATCGGCCCCCGTTCTCAAAAATCCATTTAATATATGGTCCCCAGATAGGGGACGTATCAGATATTAAACTGATAAGAACAGATACTACACTTGATCTTAGCCAAAAGGCCGAGAAGCGATAACCGTGAAAGGGGCGGGCCCAACAAGGTCCCCTTCATGGGCACTATCACTGCTTGCTGTCAGGGAGGCTGCCAGACAATTTTCCATGCACACTCTGGGCTGGGGGGCAGTCAACCACCAGTACACACAGCAGAACCTAAACCCATACCATTATTGCTAAGCAGCAAGACAGGGGCCCATTGCACTCCCACGGGGCCTTTTTAAATGCAATCCATAACCCGGATTTGCCAGGAACCCTTCTTACTCCTCCTACTTGCATGTGACACTGGGCTTAGGATCTGCATAGGAAACACACACACAAGCACACACCTACCTTTGTTGCCTGCAGATGCCTCCTTGGCTGTCCCCAAACGGTATCAAACCAACACCCACGGGAAGCTGTAAGCATAGAGGACATGCCTGCACCCCATTGGACTTACCTGTGTGGGTTAAATCCGGGTTATTTGACAACCTATGGCGGTGATGGTTCTGCTCAGGCAGAGCAGTGCTGATGCTCCTCATAAAGCTGTCGCTGCTGTGAAGGTTCTAGGTGACATCACAAATCCCTATGGTTACATACACAACAAAGCTGGGTTGTTGTTGTTTACACTCTGCAAGGCCTGTGGAAGTGAGTGACATCATAGCACTGTAGTTCTGAGGGTTCTAGATGGATGCAACAATCTCCTGTTGCTTCTATGAAGGCCATAATAGACGACATCACCAAACAGCTCCATAGTCACATACACAGCAAAGGAGAGATGTTGTTTACACCTAGTGATGTCAGTGGTATTGAGTGACACCACAGCACAGTGCTAAGGCTCCTGGGCCTGGACACAGCAGCGGCTGCAATATCTCAACGGAGAATACGTTTATATATATGTGTGTGTGTGCGCGTATATATATATATATATATATATATATATATATATATATATATATATATATTTCTCCGCCGAAATCACTTTTAAACCCATTTCCACCTTTTTTTCCCTTCTCTTCCTCTTACTTTTTTTTCACGTTTTTTTACGTTTTTCTCCTTTTCGCCTCTTTTCTGGGCGTATTATTCTTCTTTTTCTTCTTTTTTTTCGTCTAATGCATACCCCATCAGTGCAGCAATGCTTATTCAATACCGCCAGCAGATGGAGACACTGGGGGATAATTTTCTAAGGATTTATACTGATTTTTCCTGTCTGAATTTGTCGCACAGAAAGTTGCAGGCCAAATATGTGTGACATTTCTGCGACTTTAGCTTCTAGAGCATTTTTACAACATTATACATAGGTGCTGAATACATAAAAAGCGACTGTTCAGCGACAGACAAGTCGCATCGGCTGAAAGTAGGCCAGAATGTCAGTCCATGTTGGAGCAGGTTTAGATACAGTCTAAAGTATAGATCTCAAAGTCTGTGCACAGAATTTAGCAAGGGCCTCGCACCTTCTGATGCATCAGGTAGGTGCACAATAGCATAGCCTAACCCTCTGTACTTTGGTCTATATTGATGCGGGACATAGACAGCCAGCTGATGACCAATCCATTAGTGCAATGGATGGCTGGAAGCATTTGTCTTTGCCTTTGCAATACCACAGAAGCAATGCATGGTCAATGTACAGCAATGACACACCTGTGTGAACAGCCAGGAGACCCCCCCCCCCCCATGTTATGTTACATAGTTACATAGTTAGTACGGTCGAAAAAAGACATATGTCCATCACGTTCAACCAGGGAATTAAGGGGTAGGGGTGTGGCGCGATATTGGGGAAGGGATGAGATTTTATATTTCTTCATAAGCATTAATCTTATTTTGTCAATTAGGAACATTCAGCACCCACCCGCTATCAAGGCAGCTGCCTATCATGTCATGCCCTACCTGCACAGGTGTGCTGGCTACTCAAATGATCCAATTAAGGAGGCCATTTAGTCAGCAGCAGCAGAAGTCCTGTGCCTGGACGCTCCAACAGGGGCCAGACACAAGCAGAAGCAGAAGCAGCAGAAGCAGCAGCAGCACCACCTTTTGTTTTTTGGCTGCAGCAGCAGCAAGGCCCACAGGGCTGGCTAGCTGGCTAGCCAGCAAGCAGGTAGCAATGAAAGTAGGAATCTTTCTTTTTAACCCTGTAAGGGGGTGGTGCACTGTACCCGAAGATACTGCCATATCGGGTCAATGCATAGGGCGACGGAAGCAAGCTTCGAAATCGGCCCCCGTTCTCAAAAATCCATTTAATATATGGTCCCCAGATAGGGGACGTATCAGATATTAAACTGATAAGAACAGATACTACACTTGATCTTAGCCAAAAGGCCGAGAAGCGATAACCGTGAAAGGGGCGGGCCCAACAAGGTCCCCTTCATGGGCACTATCACTGCTTGCTGTCAGGGAGGCTGCCAGACAATTTTCCATGCACACTCTGGGCTGGGGGGCAGTCAACCACCAGTACACACAGCAGAACCTAAACCCATACCATTATTGCTAAGCAGCAAGACAGGGGCCCATTGCACTCCCACGGGGCCTTTTTAAATGCAATCCATAACCCGGATTTGCCAGGAACCCTTCTTACTCCTCCTACTTGCATGTGACACTGGGCTTAGGATCTGCATAGGAAACACACACACAAGCACACACCTACCTTTGTTGCCTGCAGATGCCTCCTTGGCTGTCCCCAAACGGTATCAAACCAACACCCACGGGAAGCTGTAAGCATAGAGGACATGCCTGCACCCCATTGGACTTACCTGTGTGGGTTAAATCCGGGTTATTTGACAACCTATGGCGGTGATGGTTCTGCTCAGGCAGAGCAGTGCTGATGCTCCTCATAAAGCTGTCGCTGCTGTGAAGGTTCTAGGTGACATCACAAATCCCTATGGTTACATACACAACAAAGCTGGGTTGTTGTTGTTTACACTCTGCAAGGCCTGTGGAAGTGAGTGACATCATAGCACTGTAGTTCTGAGGGTTCTAGATGGATGCAACAATCTCCTGTTGCTTCTATGAAGGCCATAATAGACGACATCACCAAACAGCTCCATAGTCACATACACAGCAAAGGAGAGATGTTGTTTACACCTAGTGATGTCAGTGGTATTGAGTGACATCACAGCACAGTGCTAAGGCTCCTGGGCCTGGACACAGCAGCGGCTGCAATATCTCAACGGAGAATACGTTTATATATATGTGTGTGTGTGCGCGTATATATATATATATATATATATATATATATATTTCTCCGCCGAAATCACTTTTAAACCCATTTCCACCTTTTTTTCCCTTCTCTTCCTCTTACTTTTTTTTCACGTTTTTTTACGTTTTTCTCCTTTTCGCCTCTTTTCTGGGCGTATTATTCTTCTTTTTCTTCTTTTTTTTCGTCTAATGCATACCCCATCAGTGCAGCAATGCTTATTCAATACCGCCAGCAGATGGAGACACTGGGGGATAATTTTCTAAGGATTTATACTGATTTTTCCTGTCTGAATTTGTCGCACAGAAAGTTGCAGGCCAAATATGTGTGACATTTCTGCGACTTTAGCTTCTAGAGCATTTTTACAACATTATACATAGGTGCTGAATACATAAAAAGCGACTGTTCAGCGACAGACAAGTCGCATCGGCTGAAAGTAGGCCAGAATGTCAGTCCATGTTGGAGCAGGTTTAGATACAGTCTAAAGTATAGATCTCAAAGTCTGTGCACAGAATTTAGCAAGGGCCTCGCACCTTCTGATGCATCAGGTAGGTGCACAATAGCATAGCCTAACCCTCTGTACTTTGGTCTATATTGATGCGGGACATAGACAGCCAGCTGATGACCAATCCATTAGTGCAATGGATGGCTGGAAGCATTTGTCTTTGCCTTTGCAATACCACAGAAGCAATGCATGGTCAATGTACAGCAATGACACACCTGTGTGAACAGCCAGGAGACCCCCCCCCCCCATGTTATGTTACATAGTTACATAGTTAGTACGGTCGAAAAAAGACATATGTCCATCACGTTCAACCAGGGAATTAAGGGGTAGGGGTGTGGCGCGATATTGGGGAAGGGATGAGATTTTATATTTCTTCATAAGCATTAATCTTATTTTGTCAATTAGGAACATTCAGCACCCACCCGCTATCAAGGCAGCTGCCTATCATGTCATGCCCTACCTGCACAGGTGTGCTGGCTACTCAAATGATCCAATTAAGGAGGCCATTTAGTCAGCAGCAGCAGAAGTCCTGTGCCTGGACGCTCCAACAGGGGCCAGACACAAGCAGAAGCAGAAGCAGCAGAAGCAGCAGCAGCACCACCTTTTGTTTTTTGGCTGCAGCAGCAGCAAGGCCCACAGGGCTGGCTAGCTGGCTAGCCAGCAAGCAGGTAGCAATGAAAGTAGGAATCTTTCTTTTTAACCCTGTAAGGGGGTGGTGCACTGTACCCGAAGATACTGCCATATCGGGTCAATGCATAGGGCGACGGAAGCAAGCTTCGAAATCGGCCCCCGTTCTCAAAAATCCATTTAATATATGGTCCCCAGATAGGGGACGTATCAG
This sequence comes from Hyla sarda, assembly GCF_029499605.1. Taxonomy (NCBI): domain Eukaryota; kingdom Metazoa; phylum Chordata; class Amphibia; order Anura; family Hylidae; genus Hyla; species Hyla sarda. Next base: position 14,590 of record NW_026609555.1, on the reverse strand, counting down.
ATATTAAACTGATAAGAACAGATACTACACTTGATCTTAGCCAAAAGGCCGAGAAGCGATAACCGTGAAAGGGGCGGGCCCAACAAGGTCCCCTTCATGGGCACTATCACTGCTTGCTGTCAGGGAGGCTGCCAGACAATTTTCCATGCACACTCTGGGCTGGGGGGCAGTCAACCACCAGTACACACAGCAGAACCTAAACCCATACCATTATTGCTAAGCAGCAAGACAGGGGCCCATTGCACTCCCACGGGGCCTTTTTAAATGCAATCCATAACCCGGATTTGCCAGGAACCCTTCTTACTCCTCCTACTTGCATGTGACACTGGGCTTAGGATCTGCATAGGAAACACACACACAAGCACACACCTACCTTTGTTGCCTGCAGATGCCTCCTTGGCTGTCCCCAAACGGTATCAAACCAACACCCACGGGAAGCTGTAAGCATAGAGGACATGCCTGCACCCCATTGGACTTACCTGTGTGGGTTAAATCCGGGTTATTTGACAACCTATGGCGGTGATGGTTCTGCTCAGGCAGAGCAGTGCTGATGCTCCTCATAAAGCTGTCGCTGCTGTGAAGGTTCTAGGTGACATCACAAATCCCTATGGTTACATACACAACAAAGCTGGGTTGTTGTTGTTTACACTCTGCAAGGCCTGTGGAAGTGAGTGACATCATAGCACTGTAGTTCTGAGGGTTCTAGATGGATGCAACAATCTCCTGTTGCTTCTATGAAGGCCATAATAGACGACATCACCAAACAGCTCCATAGTCACATACACAGCAAAGGAGAGATGTTGTTTACACCTAGTGATGTCAGTGGTATTGAGTGACATCACAGCACAGTGCTAAGGCTCCTGGGCCTGGACACAGCAGCGGCTGCAATATCTCAACGGAGAATACGTTTATATATATGTGTGTGTGTGCGCGTATATATATATATATATATATATATATATATATATATATATATTTCTCCGCCGAAATCACTTTTAAACCCATTTCCACCTTTTTTTCCCTTCTCTTCCTCTTACTTTTTTTTCACGTTTTTTTACGTTTTTCTCCTTTTCGCCTCTTTTCTGGGCGTATTATTCTTCTTTTTCTTCTTTTTTTTCGTCTAATGCATACCCCATCAGTGCAGCAATGCTTATTCAATACCGCCAGCAGATGGAGACACTGGGGGATAATTTTCTAAGGATTTATACTGATTTTTCCTGTCTGAATTTGTCGCACAGAAAGTTGCAGGCCAAATATGTGTGACATTTCTGCGACTTTAGCTTCTAGAGCATTTTTACAACATTATACATAGGTGCTGAATACATAAAAAGCGACTGTTCAGCGACAGACAAGTCGCATCGGCTGAAAGTAGGCCAGAATGTCAGTCCATGTTGGAGCAGGTTTAGATACAGTCTAAAGTATAGATCTCAAAGTCTGTGCACAGAATTTAGCAAGGGCCTCGCACCTTCTGATGCATCAGGTAGGTGCACAATAGCATAGCCTAACCCTCTGTACTTTGGTCTATATTGATGCGGGACATAGACAGCCAGCTGATGACCAATCCATTAGTGCAATGGATGGCTGGAAGCATTTGTCTTTGCCTTTGCAATACCACAGAAGCAATGCATGGTCAATGTACAGCAATGACACACCTGTGTGAACAGCCAGGAGACCCCCCCCCCCCCATGTTATGTTACATAGTTACATAGTTAGTACGGTCGAAAAAAGACATATGTCCATCACGTTCAACCAGGGAATTAAGGGGTAGGGGTGTGGCGCGATATTGGGGAAGGGATGAGATTTTATATTTCTTCATAAGCATTAATCTTATTTTGTCAATTAGGAACATTCAGCACCCACCCGCTATCAAGGCAGCTGCCTATCATGTCATGCCCTACCTGCACAGGTGTGCTGGCTACTCAAATGATCCAATTAAGGAGGCCATTTAGTCAGCAGCAGCAGAAGTCCTGTGCCTGGACGCTCCAACAGGGGCCAGACACAAGCAGAAGCAGAAGCAGCAGAAGCAGCAGCAGCACCACCTTTTGTTTTTTGGCTGCAGCAGCAGCAAGGCCCACAGGGCTGGCTAGCTGGCTAGCCAGCAAGCAGGTAGCAATGAAAGTAGGAATCTTTCTTTTTAACCCTGTAAGGGGGTGGTGCACTGTACCCGAAGATACTGCCATATCGGGTCAATGCATAGGGCGACGGAAGCAAGCTTCGAAATCGGCCCCCGTTCTCAAAAATCCATTTAATATATGGTCCCCAGATAGGGGACGTATCAGATATTAAACTGATAAGAACAGATACTACACTTGATCTTAGCCAAAAGGCCGAGAAGCGATAACCGTGAAAGGGGCGGGCCCAACAAGGTCCCCTTCATGGGCACTATCACTGCTTGCTGTCAGGGAGGCTGCCAGACAATTTTCCATGCACACTCTGGGCTGGGGGGCAGTCAACCACCAGTACACACAGCAGAACCTAAACCCATACCATTATTGCTAAGCAGCAAGACAGGGGCCCATTGCACTCCCACGGGGCCTTTTTAAATGCAATCCATAACCCGGATTTGCCAGGAACCCTTCTTACTCCTCCTACTTGCATGTGACACTGGGCTTAGGATCTGCATAGGAAACACACACACAAGCACACACCTACCTTTGTTGCCTGCAGATGCCTCCTTGGCTGTCCCCAAACGGTATCAAACCAACACCCACGGGAAGCTGTAAGCATAGAGGACATGCCTGCACCCCATTGGACTTACCTGTGTGGGTTAAATCCGGGTTATTTGACAACCTATGGCGGTGATGGTTCTGCTCAGGCAGAGCAGTGCTGATGCTCCTCATAAAGCTGTCGCTGCTGTGAAGGTTCTAGGTGACATCACAAATCCCTATGGTTACATACACAACAAAGCTGGGTTGTTGTTGTTTACACTCTGCAAGGCCTGTGGAAGTGAGTGACATCATAGCACTGTAGTTCTGAGGGTTCTAGATGGATGCAACAATCTCCTGTTGCTTCTATGAAGGCCATAATAGACGACATCACCAAACAGCTCCATAGTCACATACACAGCAAAGGAGAGATGTTGTTTACACCTAGTGATGTCAGTGGTATTGAGTGACATCACAGCACAGTGCTAAGGCTCCTGGGCCTGGACACAGCAGCGGCTGCAATATCTCAACGGAGAATACGTTTATATATATGTGTGTGTGTGCGCGTATATATATATATATATATATATATATATATATATATATATATATTTCTCCGCCGAAATCACTTTTAAACCCATTTCCACCTTTTTTTCCCTTCTCTTCCTCTTACTTTTTTTTCACGTTTTTTTACGTTTTTCTCCTTTTCGCCTCTTTTCTGGGCGTATTATTCTTCTTTTTCTTCTTTTTTTTTGTCTAATGCATACCCCATCAGTGCAGCAATGCTTATTCAATACCGCCAGCAGATGGAGACACTGGGGGATAATTTTCTAAGGATTTATACTGATTTTTCCTGTCTGAATTTGTCGCACAGAAAGTTGCAGGCCAAATATGTGTGACATTTCTGCGACTTTAGCTTCTAGAGCATTTTTACAACATTATACATAGGTGCTGAATACATAAAAAGCGACTGTTCAGCGACAGACAAGTCGCATCGGCTGAAAGTAGGCCAGAATGTCAGTCCATGTTGGAGCAGGTTTAGATACAGTCTAAAGTATAGATCTCAAAGTCTGTGCACAGAATTTAGCAAGGGCCTCGCACCTTCTGATGCATCAGGTAGGTGCACAATAGCATAGCCTAACCCTCTGTACTTTGGTCTATATTGATGCGGGACATAGACAGCCAGCTGATGACCAATCCATTAGTGCAATGGATGGCTGGAAGCATTTGTCTTTGCCTTTGCAATACCACAGAAGCAATGCATGGTCAATGTACAGCAATGACACACCTGTGTGAACAGCCAGGAGACCCCCCCCCCCCCATGTTATGTTACATAGTTACATAGTTAGTACGGTCGAAAAAAGACATATGTCCATCACGTTCAACCAGGGAATTAAGGGGTAGGGGTGTGGCGCGATATTGGGGAAGGGATGAGATTTTATATTTCTTCATAAGCATTAATCTTATTTTGTCAATTAGGAACATTCAGCACCCACCCGCTATCAAGGCAGCTGCCTATCATGTCATGCCCTACCTGCACAGGTGTGCTGGCTACTCAAATGATCCAATTAAGGAGGCCATTTAGTCAGCAGCAGCAGAAGTCCTGTGCCTGGACGCTCCAACAGGGGCCAGACACAAGCAGAAGCAGAAGCAGCAGAAGCAGCAGCAGCACCACCTTTTGTTTTTTGGCTGCAGCAGCAGCAAGGCCCACAGGGCTGGCTAGCTGGCTAGCCAGCAAGCAGGTAGCAATGAAAGTAGGAATCTTTCTTTTTAACCCTGTAAGGGGGTGGTGCACTGTACCCGAAGATACTGCCATATCGGGTCAATGCATAGGGCGACGGAAGCAAGCTTCGAAATCGGCCCCCGTTCTCAAAAATCCATTTAATATATGGTCCCCAGATAGGGGACGTATCAGATATTAAACTGATAAGAACAGATACTACACTTGATCTTAGCCAAAAGGCCGAGAAGCGATAACCGTGAAAGGGGCGGGCCCAACAAGGTCCCCTTCATGGGCACTATCACTGCTTGCTGTCAGGGAGGCTGCCAGACAATTTTCCATGCACACTCTGGGCTGGGGGGCAGTCAACCACCAGTACACACAGCAGAACCTAAACCCATACCATTATTGCTAAGCAGCAAGACAGGGGCCCATTGCACTCCCACGGGGCCTTTTTAAATGCAATCCATAACCCGGATTTGCCAGGAACCCTTCTTACTCCTCCTACTTGCATGTGACACTGGGCTTAGGATCTGCATAGGAAACACACACACAAGCACACACCTACCTTTGTTGCCTGCAGATGCCTCCTTGGCTGTCCCCAAACGGTATCAAACCAACACCCACGGGAAGCTGTAAGCATAGAGGACATGCCTGCACCCCATTGGACTTACCTGTGTGGGTTAAATCCGGGTTATTTGACAACCTATGGCGGTGATGGTTCTGCTCAGGCAGAGCAGTGCTGATGCTCCTCATAAAGCTGTCGCTGCTGTGAAGGTTCTAGGTGACATCACAAATCCCTATGGTTACATACACAACAAAGCTGGGTTGTTGTTGTTTACACTCTGCAAGGCCTGTGGAAGTGAGTGACATCATAGCACTGTAGTTCTGAGGGTTCTAGATGGATGCAACAATCTCCTGTTGCTTCTATGAAGGCCATAATAGACGACATCACCAAACAGCTCCATAGTCACATACACAGCAAAGGAGAGATGTTGTTTACACCTAGTGATGTCAGTGGTATTGAGTGACATCACAGCACAGTGCTAAGGCTCCTGGGCCTGGACACAGCAGCGGCTGCAATATCTCAACGGAGAATACGTTTATATATATGTGTGTGTGTGCGCGTATATATATATATATATATATATATATATATATATATATATATTTCTCCGCCGAAATCACTTTTAAACCCATTTCCACCTTTTTTTCCCTTCTCTTCCTCTTACTTTTTTTTCACGTTTTTTTACGTTTTTCTCCTTTTCGCCTCTTTTCTGGGCGTATTATTCTTCTTTTTCTTCTTTTTTTTCGTCTAATGCATACCCCATCAGTGCAGCAATGCTTATTCAATACCGCCAGCAGATGGAGACACTGGGGGATAATTTTCTAAGGATTTATACTGATTTTTCCTGTCTGAATTTGTCGCACAGAAAGTTGCAGGCCAAATATGTGTGACATTTCTGCGACTTTAGCTTCTAGAGCATTTTTACAACATTATACATAGGTGCTGAATACATAAAAAGCGACTGTTCAGCGACAGACAAGTCGCATCGGCTGAAAGTAGGCCAGAATGTCAGTCCATGTTGGAGCAGGTTTAGATACAGTCTAAAGTATAGATCTCAAAGTCTGTGCACAGAATTTAGCAAGGGCCTCGCACCTTCTGATGCATCAGGTAGGTGCACAATAGCATAGCCTAACCCTCTGTACTTTGGTCTATATTGATGCGGGACATAGACAGCCAGCTGATGACCAATCCATTAGTGCAATGGATGGCTGGAAGCATTTGTCTTTGCCTTTGCAATACCACAGAAGCAATGCATGGTCAATGTACAGCAATGACACACCTGTGTGAACAGCCAGGAGACCCCCCCCCCCCCATGTTATGTTACATAGTTACATAGTTAGTACGGTCGAAAAAAGACATATGTCCATCACGTTCAACCAGGGAATTAAGGGGTAGGGGTGTGGCGCGATATTGGGGAAGGGATGAGATTTTATATTTCTTCATAAGCATTAATCTTATTTTGTCAATTAGGAACATTCAGCACCCACCCGCTATCAAGGCAGCTGCCTATCATGTCATGCCCTACCTGCACAGGTGTGCTGGCTACTCAAATGATCCAATTAAGGAGGCCATTTAGTCAGCAGCAGCAGAAGTCCTGTGCCTGGACGCTCCAACAGGGGCCAGACACAAGCAGAAGCAGAAGCAGCAGAAGCAGCAGCAGCACCACCTTTTGTTTTTTGGCTGCAGCAGCAGCAAGGCCCACAGGGCTGGCTAGCTGGCTAGCCAGCAAGCAGGTAGCAATGAAAGTAGGAATCTTTCTTTTTAACCCTGTAAGGGGGTGGTGCACTGTACCCGAAGATACTGCCATATCGGGTCAATGCATAGGGCGACGGAAGCAAGCTTCGAAATCGGCCCCCGTTCTCAAAAATCCATTTAATATATGGTCCCCAGATAGGGGACGTATCAGATATTAAACTGATAAGAACAGATACTACACTTGATCTTAGCCAAAAGGCCGAGAAGCGATAACCGTGAAAGGGGCGGGCCCAACAAGGTCCCCTTCATGGGCACTATCACTGCTTGCTGTCAGGGAGGCTGCCAGACAATTTTCCATGCACACTCTGGGCTGGGGGGCAGTCAACCACCAGTACACACAGCAGAACCTAAACCCATACCATTATTGCTAAGCAGCAAGACAGGGGCCCATTGCACTCCCACGGGGCCTTTTTAAATGCAATCCATAACCCGGATTTGCCAGGAACCCTTCTTACTCCTCCTACTTGCATGTGACACTGGGCTTAGGATCTGCATAGGAAACACACACACAAGCACACACCTACCTTTGTTGCCTGCAGATGCCTCCTTGGCTGTCCCCAAACGGTATCAAACCAACACCCACGGGAAGCTGTAAGCATAGAGGACATGCCTGCACCCCATTGGACTTACCTGTGTGGGTTAAATCCGGGTTATTTGACAACCTATGGCGGTGATGGTTCTGCTCAGGCAGAGCAGTGCTGATGCTCCTCATAAAGCTGTCGCTGCTGTGAAGGTTCTAGGTGACATCACAAATCCCTATGGTTACATACACAACAAAGCTGGGTTGTTGTTGTTTACACTCTGCAAGGCCTGTGGAAGTGAGTGACATCATAGCACTGTAGTTCTGAGGGTTCTAGATGGATGCAACAATCTCCTGTTGCTTCTATGAAGGCCATAATAGACGACATCACCAAACAGCTCCATAGTCACATACACAGCAAAGGAGAGATGTTGTTTACACCTAGTGATGTCAGTGGTATTGAGTGACATCACAGCACAGTGCTAAGGCTCCTGGGCCTGGACACAGCAGCGGCTGCAATATCTCAACGGAGAATACGTTTATATATATGTGTGTGTGTGCGCGTATATATATATATATATATATATATATATATATATATATATATATATTTCTCCGCCGAAATCACTTTTAAACCCATTTCCACCTTTTTTTCCCTTCTCTTCCTCTTACTTTTTTTTCACGTTTTTTTACGTTTTTCTCCTTTTCGCCTCTTTTCTGGGCGTATTATTCTTCTTTTTCTTCTTTTTTTTCGTCTAATGCATACCCCATCAGTGCAGCAATGCTTATTCAATACCGCCAGCAGATGGAGACACTGGGGGATAATTTTCTAAGGATTTATACTGATTTTTCCTGTCTGAATTTGTCGCACAGAAAGTTGCAGGCCAAATATGTGTGACATTTCTGCGACTTTAGCTTCTAGAGCATTTTTACAACATTATACATAGGTGCTGAATACATAAAAAGCGACTGTTCAGCGACAGACAAGTCGCATCGGCTGAAAGTAGGCCAGAATGTCAGTCCATGTTGGAGCAGGTTTAGATACAGTCTAAAGTATAGATCTCAAAGTCTGTGCACAGAATTTAGCAAGGGCCTCGCACCTTCTGATGCATCAGGTAGGTGCACAATAGCATAGCCTAACCCTCTGTACTTTGGTCTATATTGATGCGGGACATAGACAGCCAGCTGATGACCAATCCATTAGTGCAATGGATGGCTGGAAGCATTTGTCTTTGCCTTTGCAATACCACAGAAGCAATGCATGGTCAATGTACAGCAATGACACACCTGTGTGAACAGCCAGGAGACCCCCCCCCCCCATGTTATGTTACATAGTTACATAGTTAGTACGGTCGAAAAAAGACATATGTCCATCACGTTCAACCAGGGAATTAAGGGGTAGGGGTGTGGCGCGATATTGGGGAAGGGATGAGATTTTATATTTCTTCATAAGCATTAATCTTATTTTGTCAATTAGGAACATTCAGCACCCACCCGCTATCAAGGCAGCTGCCTATCATGTCATGCCCTACCTGCACAGGTGTGCTGGCTACTCAAATGATCCAATTAAGGAGGCCATTTAGTCAGCAGCAGCAGAAGTCCTGTGCCTGGACGCTCCAACAGGGGCCAGACACAAGCAGAAGCAGAAGCAGCAGAAGCAGCAGCAGCACCACCTTTTGTTTTTTGGCTGCAGCAGCAGCAAGGCCCACAGGGCTGGCTAGCTGGCTAGCCAGCAAGCAGGTAGCAATGAAAGTAGGAATCTTTCTTTTTAACCCTGTAAGGGGGTGGTGCACTGTACCCGAAGATACTGCCATATCGGGTCAATGCATAGGGCGACGGAAGCAAGCTTCGAAATCGGCCCCCGTTCTCAAAAATCCATTTAATATATGGTCCCCAGATAGGGGACGTATCAGATATTAAACTGATAAGAACAGATACTACACTTGATCTTAGCCAAAAGGCCGAGAAGCGATAACCGTGAAAGGGGCGGGCCCAACAAGGTCCCCTTCATGGGCACTATCACTGCTTGCTGTCAGGGAGGCTGCCAGACAATTTTCCATGCACACTCTGGGCTGGGGGGCAGTCAACCACCAGTACACACAGCAGAACCTAAACCCATACCATTATTGCTAAGCAGCAAGACAGGGGCCCATTGCACTCCCACGGGGCCTTTTTAAATGCAATCCATAACCCGGATTTGCCAGGAACCCTTCTTACTCCTCCTACTTGCATGTGACACTGGGCTTAGGATCTGCATAGGAAACACACACACAAGCACACACCTACCTTTGTTGCCTGCAGATGCCTCCTTGGCTGTCCCCAAACGGTATCAAACCAACACCCACGGGAAGCTGTAAGCATAGAGGACATGCCTGCACCCCATTGGACTTACCTGTGTGGGTTAAATCCGGGTTATTTGACAACCTATGGCGGTGATGGTTCTGCTCAGGCAGAGCAGTGCTGATGCTCCTCATAAAGCTGTCGCTGCTGTGAAGGTTCTAGGTGACATCACAAATCCCTATGGTTACATACACAACAAAGCTGGGTTGTTGTTGTTTACACTCTGCAAGGCCTGTGGAAGTGAGTGACATCATAGCACTGTAGTTCTGAGGGTTCTAGATGGATGCAACAATCTCCTGTTGCTTCTATGAAGGCCATAATAGACGACATCACCAAACAGCTCCATAGTCACATACACAGCAAAGGAGAGATGTTGTTTACACCTAGTGATGTCAGTGGTATTGAGTGACATCACAGCACAGTGCTAAGGCTCCTGGGCCTGGACACAGCAGCGGCTGCAATATCTCAACGGAGAATACGTTTATATATATGTGTGTGTGTGCGCGTATATATATATATATATATATATATATATATATATATATATATATTTCTCCGCCGAAATCACTTTTAAACCCATTTCCACCTTTTTTTCCCTTCTCTTCCTCTTACTTTTTTTTCACGTTTTTTTACGTTTTTCTCCTTTTCGCCTCTTTTCTGGGCGTATTATTCTTCTTTTTCTTCTTTTTTTTCGTCTAATGCATACCCCATCAGTGCAGCAATGCTTATTCAATACCGCCAGCAGATGGAGACACTGGGGGATAATTTTCTAAGGATTTATACTGATTTTTCCTGTCTGAATTTGTCGCACAGAAAGTTGCAGGCCAAATATGTGTGACATTTCTGCGACTTTAGCTTCTAGAGCATTTTTACAACATTATACATAGGTGCTGAATACATAAAAAGCGACTGTTCAGCGACAGACAAGTCGCATCGGCTGAAAGTAGGCCAGAATGTCAGTCCATGTTGGAGCAGGTTTAGATACAGTCTAAAGTATAGATCTCAAAGTCTGTGCACAGAATTTAGCAAGGGCCTCGCACCTTCTGATGCATCAGGTAGGTGCACAATAGCATAGCCTAACCCTCTGTACTTTGGTCTATATTGATGCGGGACATAGACAGCCAGCTGATGACCAATCCTTAGTGCAATGGATGGCTGGAAGCATTTGTCTTTGCCTTTGCAATACCACAGAAGCAATGCATGGTCAATGTACAGCAATGACACACCTGTGTGAACAGCCAGGAGACCCCCCCCCCCCCATGTTATGTTACATAGTTACATAGTTAGTACGGTCGAAAAAAGACATATGTCCATCACGTTCAACCAGGGAATTAAGGGGTAGGGGTGTGGCGCGATATTGGGGAAGGGATGAGATTTTATATTTCTTCATAAGCATTAATCTTATTTTGTCAATTAGGAACATTCAGCACCCACCCGCTATCAAGGCAGCTGCCTATCATGTCATGCCCTACCTGCACAGGTGTGCTGGCTACTCAAATGATCCAATTAAGGAGGCCATTTAGTCAGCAGCAGCAGAAGTCCTGTGCCTGGACGCTCCAACAGGGGCCAGACACAAGCAGAAGCAGAAGCAGCAGAAGCAGCAGCAGCACCACCTTTTGTTTTTTGGCTGCAGCAGCAGCAAGGCCCACAGGGCTGGCTAGCTGGCTAGCCAGCAAGCAGGTAGCAATGAAAGTAGGAATCTTTCTTTTTAACCCTGTAAGGGGGTGGTGCACTGTACCCGAAGATACTGCCATATCGGGTCAATGCATAGGGCGACGGAAGCAAGCTTCGAAATCGGCCCCCGTTCTCAAAAATCCATTTAATATATGGTCCCCAGATAGGGGACGTATCAGATATTAAACTGATAAGAACAGATACTACACTTGATCTTAGCCAAAAGGCCGAGAAGCGATAACCGTGAAAGGGGCGGGCCCAACAAGGTCCCCTTCATGGGCACTATCACTGCTTGCTGTCAGGGAGGCTGCCAGACAATTTTCCATGCACACTCTGGGCTGGGGGGCAGTCAACCACCAGTACACACAGCAGAACCTAAACCCATACCATTATTGCTAAGCAGCAAGACAGGGGCCCATTGCACTCCCACGGGGCCTTTTTAAATGCAATCCATAACCCGGATTTGCCAGGAACCCTTCTTACTCCTCCTACTTGCATGTGACACTGGGCTTAGGATCTGCATAGGAAACACACACACAAGCACACACCTACCTTTGTTGCCTGCAGATGCCTCCTTGGCTGTCCCCAAACGGTATCAAACCAACACCCACGGGAAGCTGTAAGCATAGAGGACATGCCTGCACCCCATTGGACTTACCTGTGTGGGTTAAATCCGGGTTATTTGACAACCTATGGCGGTGATGGTTCTGCTCAGGCAGAGCAGTGCTGATGCTCCTCATAAAGCTGTCGCTGCTGTGAAGGTTCTAGGTGACATCACAAATCCCTATGGTTACATACACAACAAAGCTGGGTTGTTGTTGTTTACACTCTGCAAGGCCTGTGGAAGTGAGTGACATCATAGCACTGTAGTTCTGAGGGTTCTAGATGGATGCAACAATCTCCTGTTGCTTCTATGAAGGCCATAATAGACGACATCACCAAACAGCTCCATAGTCACATACACAGCAAAGGAGAGATGTTGTTTACACCTAGTGATGTCAGTGGTATTGAGTGACATCACAGCACAGTGCTAAGGCTCCTGGGCCTGGACACAGCAGCGGCTGCAATATCTCAACGGAGAATACGTTTATATATATGTGTGTGTGTGCGCGTATATATATATATATATATATATATATATATATATATATATATTTCTCCGCCGAAATCACTTTTAAACCCATTTCCACCTTTTTTTCCCTTCTCTTCCTCTTACTTTTTTTTCACGTTTTTTTACGTTTTTCTCCTTTTCGCCTCTTTTCTGGGCGTATTATTCTTCTTTTTCTTCTTTTTTTTCGTCTAATGCATACCCCATCAGTGCAGCAATGCTTATTCAATACCGCCAGCAGATGGAGACACTGGGGGATAATTTTCTAAGGATTTATACTGATTTTTCCTGTCTGAATTTGTCGCACAGAAAGTTGCAGGCCAAATATGTGTGACATTTCTGCGACTTTAGCTTCTAGAGCATTTTTACAACATTATACATAGGTGCTGAATACATAAAAAGCGACTGTTCAGCGACAGACAAGTCGCATCGGCTGAAAGTAGGCCAGAATGTCAGTCCATGTTGGAGCAGGTTTAGATACAGTCTAAAGTATAGATCTCAAAGTCTGTGCACAGAATTTAGCAAGGGCCTCGCACCTTCTGATGCATCAGGTAGGTGCACAATAGCATAGCCTAACCCTCTGTACTTTGGTCTATATTGATGCGGGACATAGACAGCCAGCTGATGACCAATCCATTAGTGCAATGGATGGCTGGAAGCATTTGTCTTTGCCTTTGCAATACCACAGAAGCAATGCATGGTCAATGTACAGCAATGACACACCTGTGTGAACAGCCAGGAGACCCCCCCCCCCCATGTTATGTTACATAGTTACATAGTTAGTACGGTCGAAAAAAGACATATGTCCATCACGTTCAACCAGGGAATTAAGGGGTAGGGGTGTGGCGCGATATTGGGGAAGGGATGAGATTTTATATTTCTTCATAAGCATTAATCTTATTTTGTCAATTAGGAACATTCAGCACCCACCCGCTATCAAGGCAGCTGCCTATCATGTCATGCCCTACCTGCACAGGTGTGCTGGCTACTCAAATGATCCAATTAAGGAGGCCATTTAGTCAGCAGCAGCAGAAGTCCTGTGCCTGGACGCTCCAACAGGGGCCAGACACAAGCAGAAGCAGAAGCAGCAGAAGCAGCAGCAGCACCACCTTTTGTTTTTTGGCTGCAGCAGCAGCAAGGCCCACAGGGCTGGCTAGCTGGCTAGCCAGCAAGCAGGTAGCAATGAAAGTAGGAATCTTTCTTTTTAACCCTGTAAGGGGGTGGTGCACTGTACCCGAAGATACTGCCATATCGGGTCAATGCATAGGGCGACGGAAGCAAGCTTCGAAATCGGCCCCCGTTCTCAAAAATCCATTTAATATATGGTCCCCAGATAGGGGACGTATCAGATATTAAACTGATAAGAACAGATACTACACTTGATCTTAGCCAAAAGGCCGAGAAGCGATAACCGTGAAAGGGGCGGGCCCAACAAGGTCCCCTTCATGGGCACTATCACTGCTTGCTGTCAGGGAGGCTGCCAGACAATTTTCCATGCACACTCTGGGCTGGGGGGCAGTCAACCACCAGTACACACAGCAGAACCTAAACCCATACCATTATTGCTAAGCAGCAAGACAGGGGCCCATTGCACTCCCACGGGGCCTTTTTAAATGCAATCCATAACCCGGATTTGCCAGGAACCCTTCTTACTCCTCCTACTTGCATGTGACACTGGGCTTAGGATCTGCATAGGAAACACACACACAAGCACACACCTACCTTTGTTGCCTGCAGATGCCTCCTTGGCTGTCCCCAAACGGTATCAAACCAACACCCACGGGAAGCTGTAAGCATAGAGGACATGCCTGCACCCCATTGGACTTACCTGTGTGGGTTAAATCCGGGTTATTTGACAACCTATGGCGGTGATGGTTCTGCTCAGGCAGAGCAGTGCTGATGCTCCTCATAAAGCTGTCGCTGCTGTGAAGGTTCTAGGTGACATCACAAATCCCTATGGTTACATACACAACAAAGCTGGGTTGTTGTTGTTTACACTCTGCAAGGCCTGTGGAAGTGAGTGACATCATAGCACTGTAGTTCTGAGGGTTCTAGATGGATGCAACAATCTCCTGTTGCTTCTATGAAGGCCATAATAGACGACATCACCAAACAGCTCCATAGTCACATACACAGCAAAGGAGAGATGTTGTTTACACCTAGTGATGTCAGTGGTATTGAGTGACATCACAGCACAGTGCTAAGGCTCCTGGGCCTGGACACAGCAGCGGCTGCAATATCTCAACGGAGAATACGTTTA
>NW_026609554.1:0-29502 GCF_029499605.1 Hyla sarda | reverse complement strand
AGAAGTCCTGTGCCTGGACGCTCCAACAGCGGCCAGACACAAGCAGAAGCAGCAGAAGCAGCAGCAGCACCACCTTTTGTTTTTTGGCTGCAGCAGCAGCAGCAGCAGCAAGGCCCACAGGGCTGGCTAGCTGGCTAGCCAGCAAGCAGGTAGCAATGAAAGTAGGAATCTTTCTTTTTAACCCTGTAAGGGGGTGGTGCACTGTACCCGAAGATACTGCCATATCGGGTCAATGCATAGGGCGACGGAAGCAAGCTTCGAAATCGGCCCCCGTTCTCAAAAATCCATTTAATATATGGTCCCCAGATAGGGGACGTATCAGATATTAAACTGATAAGAACAGATACTACACTTGATCTTAGCCAAAAGGCCGAGAAGCGATAACCGTGAAAGGGGCGGGCCCAACAAGGTCCCCTTCATGGGCACTATCACTGCTTGCTGTCAGGGAGGCTGCCAGACAATTTTCCATGCACACTCTGGGCTGGGGGGCAGTCAACCACCAGTACACACAGCAGAACCTAAACCCATACCATTATTGCTAAGCAGCAAGACAGGGGCCCATTGCACTCCCACGGGGCCTTTTTAAATGCAATCCATAACCCGGATTTGCCAGGAACCCTTCTTACTCCTCCTACTTGCATGTGACACTGGGCTTAGGATCTGCATAGGAAACACACACACAAGCACACACCTACCTTTGTTGCCTGCAGATGCCTCCTTGGCTGTCCCCAAACGGTATCAAACCAACACCCACGGGAAGCTGTAAGCATAGAGGACATGCCTGCACCCCATTGGACTTACCTGTGTGGGTTAAATCCGGGTTATTTGACAACCTATGGCGGTGATGGTTCTGCTCAGGCAGAGCAGTGCTGATGCTCCTCATAAAGCTGTCGCTGCTGTGAAGGTTCTAGGTGACATCACAATCCCTATGGTTACATACACAACAAAGCTGGGTTGTTGTTGTTTACACTCTGCAAGGCCTGTGGAAGTGAGTGACATCATAGCACTGTAGTTCTGAGGGTTCTAGATGGATGCAACAATCTCCTGTTGCTTCTATGAAGGCCATAATAGACGACATCACCAAACAGCTCCATAGTCACATACACAGCAAAGGAGAGATGTTGTTTACACCTAGTGATGTCAGTGGTATTGAGTGACATCACAGCACAGTGCTAAGGCTCCTGGGCCTGGACACAGCAGCGGCTGCAATATCTCAACGGAGAATACGTTTATATATATGTGTGTGTGTGCGCGTATATATATATATATATATATATATATATATATATATATATATATTTCTCCGCCGAAATCACTTTTAAACCCATTTCCACCTTTTTTTCCCTTCTCTTCCTCTTACTTTTTTTTCACGTTTTTTTACGTTTTTCTCCTTTTCGCCTCTTTTCTGGGCGTATTATTCTTCTTTTTCTTCTTTTTTTTCGTCTAATGCATACCCCATCAGTGCAGCAATGCTTATTCAATACCGCCAGCAGATGGAGACACTGGGGGATAATTTTCTAAGGATTTATACTGATTTTTCCTGTCTGAATTTGTCGCACAGAAAGTTGCAGGCCAAATATGTGTGACATTTCTGCGACTTTAGCTTCTAGAGCATTTTTACAACATTATACATAGGTGCTGAATACATAAAAAGCGACTGTTCAGCGACAGACAAGTCGCATCGGCTGAAAGTAGGCCAGAATGTCAGTCCATGTTGGAGCAGGTTTAGATACAGTCTAAAGCATAGATCTCAAAGTCTGTGCACAGAATTTAGCAAGGGCCTCGCACCTTCTGATGCATCAGGTAGGTGCACTATAGCATAGCCTAACCCTCTGTACTTTGGTCTATATTGATGCGGGACATAGACAGCCAGCTGATGACCAATCCATTAGTGCAATGGATGGCTGGAAGCATTTGTCTTTGCCTTTGCAATACCACAGAAGCAATGCATGGTCAATGTACAGCAATGACACACCTGTGTGAACAGCCAGGAGACCCCCCCATGTTATGTTACATAGTTACATAGTTAGTACGGTCGAAAAAAGACATATGTCCATCAAGTTCAACCAGGGAATTAAGGGGTAGGGGTGTGGCGCGATATTGGGGAAGGGATGAGATTTTATATTTCTTCATAAGCATTAATCTTATTTTGTCAATTAGGAACATTCAGCACCCACCCGCTATCAAGGCAGCTGCCTATCATGTCATGCCCTACCTGCACAGGTGTGCTGGCTACTCAAATGATCCAATTAAGGAGGCCATTTAGTCAGCAGCAGCAGAAGTCCTGTGCCTGGACGCTCCAACAGCGGCCAGACACAAGCAGAAGCAGCAGAAGCAGCAGCAGCACCACCTTTTGTTTTTTGGCTGCAGCAGCAGCAGCAGCAGCAAGGCCCACAGGGCTGGCTAGCTGGCTAGCCAGCAAGCAGGTAGCAATGAAAGTAGGAATCTTTCTTTTTAACCCTGTAAGGGGGTGGTGCACTGTACCCGAAGATACTGCCATATCGGGTCAATGCATAGGGCGACGGAAGCAAGCTTCGAAATCGGCCCCCGTTCTCAAAAATCCATTTAATATATGGTCCCCAGATAGGGGACGTATCAGATATTAAACTGATAAGAACAGATACTACACTTGATCTTAGCCAAAAGGCCGAGAAGCGATAACCGTGAAAGGGGCGGGCCCAACAAGGTCCCCTTCATGGGCACTATCACTGCTTGCTGTCAGGGAGGCTGCCAGACAATTTTCCATGCACACTCTGGGCTGGGGGGCAGTCAACCACCAGTACACACAGCAGAACCTAAACCCATACCATTATTGCTAAGCAGCAAGACAGGGGCCCATTGCACTCCCACGGGGCCTTTTTAAATGCAATCCATAACCCGGATTTGCCAGGAACCCTTCTTACTCCTCCTACTTGCATGTGACACTGGGCTTAGGATCTGCATAGGAAACACACACACAAGCACACACCTACCTTTGTTGCCTGCAGATGCCTCCTTGGCTGTCCCCAAACGGTATCAAACCAACACCCACGGGAAGCTGTAAGCATAGAGGACATGCCTGCACCCCATTGGACTTACCTGTGTGGGTTAAATCCGGGTTATTTGACAACCTATGGCGGTGATGGTTCTGCTCAGGCAGAGCAGTGCTGATGCTCCTCATAAAGCTGTCGCTGCTGTGAAGGTTCTAGGTGACATCACAATCCCTATGGTTACATACACAACAAAGCTGGGTTGTTGTTGTTTACACTCTGCAAGGCCTGTGGAAGTGAGTGACATCATAGCACTGTAGTTCTGAGGGTTCTAGATGGATGCAACAATCTCCTGTTGCTTCTATGAAGGCCATAATAGACGACATCACCAAACAGCTCCATAGTCACATACACAGCAAAGGAGAGATGTTGTTTACACCTAGTGATGTCAGTGGTATTGAGTGACATCACAGCACAGTGCTAAGGCTCCTGGGCCTGGACACAGCAGCGGCTGCAATATCTCAACGGAGAATACGTTTATATATATGTGTGTGTGTGTGCGCGTATATATATATATATATATATATATATATATATATATATATATTTCTCCGCCGAAATCACTTTTAAACCCATTTCCACCTTTTTTTCCCTTCTCTTCCTCTTACTTTTTTTTCACGTTTTTTTACGTTTTTCTCCTTTTCGCCTCTTTTCTGGGCGTATTATTCTTCTTTTTCTTCTTTTTTTTCGTCTAATGCATACCCCATCAGTGCAGCAATGCTTATTCAATACCGCCAGCAGATGGAGACACTGGGGGATAATTTTCTAAGGATTTATACTGATTTTTCCTGTCTGAATTTGTCGCACAGAAAGTTGCAGGCCAAATATGTGTGACATTTCTGCGACTTTAGCTTCTAGAGCATTTTTACAACATTATACATAGGTGCTGAATACATAAAAAGCGACTGTTCAGCGACAGACAAGTCGCATCGGCTGAAAGTAGGCCAGAATGTCAGTCCATGTTGGAGCAGGTTTAGATACAGTCTAAAGCATAGATCTCAAAGTCTGTGCACAGAATTTAGCAAGGGCCTCGCACCTTCTGATGCATCAGGTAGGTGCACTATAGCATAGCCTAACCCTCTGTACTTTGGTCTATATTGATGCGGGACATAGACAGCCAGCTGATGACCAATCCATTAGTGCAATGGATGACTGGAAGCATTTGTCTTTGCCTTTGCAATACCACAGAAGCAATGCATGGTCAATGTACAGCAATGACACACCTGTGTGAACAGCCAGGAGACCCCCCCCATGTTATGTTACATAGTTACATAGTTAGTACGGTCGAAAAAAGACATATGTCCATCAAGTTCAACCAGGGAATTAAGGGGTAGGGGTGTGGCGCGATATTGGGGAAGGGATGAGATTTTATATTTCTTCATAAGCATTAATCTTATTTTGTCAATTAGGAACATTCAGCACCCACCCGCTATCAAGGCAGCTGCCTATCATGTCATGCCCTACCTGCACAGGTGTGCTGGCTACTCAAATGATCCAATTAAGGAGGCCATTTAGTCAGCAGCAGCAGAAGTCCTGTGCCTGGACGCTCCAACAGCGGCCAGACACAAGCAGAAGCAGCAGAAGCAGCAGCAGCACCACCTTTTGTTTTTTGGCTGCAGCAGCAGCAGCAGCAGCAGCAAGGCCCACAGGGCTGGCTAGCTGGCTAGCCAGCAAGCAGGTAGCAATGAAAGTAGGAATCTTTCTTTTTAACCCTGTAAGGGGGTGGTGCACTGTACCCGAAGATACTGCCATATCGGGTCAATGCATAGGGCGACGGAAGCAAGCTTCGAAATCGGCCCCCGTTCTCAAAAATCCATTTAATATATGGTCCCCAGATAGGGGACGTATCAGATATTAAACTGATAAGAACAGATACTACACTTGATCTTAGCCAAAAGGCCGAGAAGCGATAACCGTGAAAGGGGCGGGCCCAACAAGGTCCCCTTCATGGGCACTATCACTGCTTGCTGTCAGGGAGGCTGCCAGACAATTTTCCATGCACACTCTGGGCTGGGGGGCAGTCAACCACCAGTACACACAGCAGAACCTAAACCCATACCATTATTGCTAAGCAGCAAGACAGGGGCCCATTGCACTCCCACGGGGCCTTTTTAAATGCAATCCATAACCCGGATTTGCCAGGAACCCTTCTTACTCCTCCTACTTGCATGTGACACTGGGCTTAGGATCTGCATAGGAAACACACACACAAGCACACACCTACCTTTGTTGCCTGCAGATGCCTCCTTGGCTGTCCCCAAACGGTATCAAACCAACACCCACGGGAAGCTGTAAGCATAGAGGACATGCCTGCACCCCATTGGACTTACCTGTGTGGGTTAAATCCGGGTTATTTGACAACCTATGGCGGTGATGGTTCTGCTCAGGCAGAGCAGTGCTGATGCTCCTCATAAAGCTGTCGCTGCTGTGAAGGTTCTAGGTGACATCACAATCCCTATGGTTACATACACAACAAAGCTGGGTTGTTGTTGTTTACACTCTGCAAGGCCTGTGGAAGTGAGTGACATCATAGCACTGTAGTTCTGAGGGTTCTAGATGGATGCAACAATCTCCTGTTGCTTCTATGAAGGCCATAATAGACGACATCACCAAACAGCTCCATAGTCACATACACAGCAAAGGAGAGATGTTGTTTACACCTAGTGATGTCAGTGGTATTGAGTGACATCACAGCACAGTGCTAAGGCTCCTGGGCCTGGACACAGCAGCGGCTGCAATATCTCAATGGAGAATACGTTTATATATATGTGTGTGTGTGCGCGTATATATATATATATATATATATATATATATATATATATATATATATATATATATTTCTCCGCCGAAATCACTTTTAAACCCATTTCCACCTTTTTTTCCCTTCTCTTCCTCTTACTTTTTTTTCACGTTTTTTTACGTTTTTCTCCTTTTCGCCTCTTTTCTGGGCGTATTATTCTTCTTTTTCTTCTTTTTTTTCGTCTAATGCATACCCCATCAGTGCAGCAATGCTTATTCAATACCGCCAGCAGATGGAGACACTGGGGGATAATTTTCTAAGGATTTATACTGATTTTTCCTGTCTGAATTTGTCGCACAGAAAGTTGCAGGCCAAATATGTGTGACATTTCTGCGACTTTAGCTTCTAGAGCATTTTTACAACATTATACATAGGTGCTGAATACATAAAAAGCGACTGTTCAGCGACAGACAAGTCGCATCGGCTGAAAGTAGGCCAGAATGTCAGTCCATGTTGGAGCAGGTTTAGATACAGTCTAAAGCATAGATCTCAAAGTCTGTGCACAGAATTTAGCAAGGGCCTCGCACCTTCTGATGCATCAGGTAGGTGCACTATAGCATAGCCTAACCCTCTGTACTTTGGTCTATATTGATGCGGGACATAGACAGCCAGCTGATGACCAATCCATTAGTGCAATGGATGGCTGGAAGCATTTGTCTTTGCCTTTGCAATACCACAGAAGCAATGCATGGTCAATGTACAGCAATGACACACCTGTGTGAACAGCCAGGAGACCCCCCCATGTTATGTTACATAGTTACATAGTTAGTACGGTCGAAAAAAGACATATGTCCATCAAGTTCAACCAGGGAATTAAGGGGTAGGGGTGTGGCGCGATATTGGGGAAGGGATGAGATTTTATATTTCTTCATAAGCATTAATCTTATTTTGTCAATTAGGAACATTCAGCACCCACCCGCTATCAAGGCAGCTGCCTATCATGTCATGCCCTACCTGCACGGGTGTGCTGGCTACTCAAATGATCCAATTAAGGAGGCCATTTAGTCAGCAGCAGCAGAAGTCCTGTGCCTGGACGCTCCAACAGCGGCCAGACACAAGCAGAAGCAGCAGAAGCAGCAGCAGCACCACCTTTTGTTTTTTGGCTGCAGCAGCAGCAGCAGCAGCAAGGCCCACAGGGCTGGCTAGCTGGCTAGCCAGCAAGCAGGTAGCAATGAAAGTAGGAATCTTTCTTTTTAACCCTGTAAGGGGGTGGTGCACTGTACCCGAAGATACTGCCATATCGGGTCAATGCATAGGGCGATGGAAGCAAGCTTCGAAATCGGCCCCCGTTCTCAAAAATCCATTTAATATATGGTCCCCAGATAGGGGACGTATCAGATATTAAACTGATAAGAACAGATACTACACTTGATCTTAGCCAAAAGGCCGAGAAGCGATAACCGTGAAAGGGGCGGGCCCAACAAGGTCCCCTTCATGGGCACTATCACTGCTTGCTGTCAGGGAGGCTGCCAGACAATTTTCCATGCACACTCTGGGCTGGGGGGCAGTCAACCACCAGTACACACAGCAGAACCTAAACCCATACCATTATTGCTAAGCAGCAAGACAGGGGCCCATTGCACTCCCACGGGGCCTTTTTAAATGCAATCCATAACCCGGATTTGCCAGGAACCCTTCTTACTCCTCCTACTTGCATGTGACACTGGGCTTAGGATCTGCATAGGAAACACACACACAAGCACACACCTACCTTTGTTGCCTGCAGATGCCTCCTTGGCTGTCCCCAAACGGTATCAAACCAACACCCACGGGAAGCTGTAAGCATAGAGGACATGCCTGCACCCCATTGGACTTACCTGTGTGGGTTAAATCCGGGTTATTTGACAACCTATGGCGGTGATGGTTCTGCTCAGGCAGAGCAGTGCTGATGCTCCTCATAAAGCTGTCGCTGCTGTGAAGGTTCTAGGTGACATCACAATCCCTATGGTTACATACACAACAAAGCTGGGTTGTTGTTGTTTATACTCTGCAAGGCCTGTGGAAGTGAGTGACATCATAGCACTGTAGTTCTGAGGGTTCTAGATGGATGCAACAATCTCCTGTTGCTTCTATGAAGGCCATAATAGACGACATCACCAAACAGCTCCATAGTCACATACACAGCAAAGGAGAGATGTTGTTTACACCTAGTGATGTCAGTGGTATTGAGTGACATCACAGCACAGTGCTAAGGCTCCTGGGCCTGGACACAGCAGCGGCTGCAATATCTCAACGGAGAATACGTTTATATATATGTGTGTGTGTGCGCGTATATATATATATATATATATATATATATATATATATATATATATATATATTTCTCCGCCGAAATCACTTTTAAACCCATTTCCACCTTTTTTTCCCTTCTCTTCCTCTTACTTTTTTTTCACGTTTTTTTACGTTTTTCTCCTTTTCGCCTCTTTTCTGGGCGTATTATTCTTCTTTTTCTTCTTTTTTTTCGTCTAATGCATACCCCATCAGTGCAGCAATGCTTATTCAATACCGCCAGCAGATGGAGACACTGGGGGATAATTTTCTAAGGATTTATACTGATTTTTCCTGTCTGAATTTGTCGCACAGAAAGTTGCAGGCCAAATATGTGTGACATTTCTGCGACTTTAGCTTCTAGAGCATTTTTACAACATTATACATAGGTGCTGAATACATAAAAAGCGACTGTTCAGCGACAGACAAGTCGCATCGGCTGAAAGTAGGCCAGAATGTCAGTCCATGTTGGAGCAGGTTTAGATACAGTCTAAAGCATAGATCTCAAAGTCTGTGCACAGAATTTAGCAAGGGCCTCGCACCTTCTGATGCATCAGGTAGGTGCACTATAGCATAGCCTAACCCTCTGTACTTTGGTCTATATTGATGCGGGACATAGACAGCCAGCTGATGACCAATCCATTAGTGCAATGGATGGCTGGAAGCATTTGTCTTTGCCTTTGCAATACCACAGAAGCAATGCATGGTCAATGTACAGCAATGACACACCTGTGTGAACAGCCAGGAGACCCCCCCCATGTTATGTTACATAGTTACATAGTTAGTACGGTCGAAAAAAGACATATGTCCATCAAGTTCAACCAGGGAATTAAGGGGTAGGGGTGTGGCGCGATATTGGGGAAGGGATGAGATTTTATATTTCTTCATAAGCATTAATCTTATTTTGTCAATTAGGAACATTCAGCACCCACCCGCTATCAAGGCAGCTGCCTATCATGTCATGCCCTACCTGCACGGGTGTGCTGGCTACTCAAATGATCCAATTAAGGAGGCCATTTAGTCAGCAGCAGCAGAAGTCCTGTGCCTGGACGCTCCAACAGCGGCCAGACACAAGCAGAAGCAGCAGAAGCAGCAGCAGCACCACCTTTTGTTTTTTGGCTGCAGCAGCAGCAGCAGCAGCAAGGCCCACAGGGCTGGCTAGCTGGCTAGCCAGCAAGCAGGTAGCAATGAAAGTAGGAATCTTTCTTTTTAACCCTGTAAGGGGGTGGTGCACTGTACCCGAAGATACTGCCATATCGGGTCAATGCATAGGGCGACGGAAGCAAGCTTCGAAATCGGCCCCCGTTCTCAAAAATCCATTTAATATATGGTCCCCAGATAGGGGACGTATCAGATATTAAACTGATAAGAACAGATACTACACTTGATCTTAGCCAAAAGGCCGAGAAGCGATAACCGTGAAAGGGGCGGGCCCAACAAGGTCCCCTTCATGGGCACTATCACTGCTTGCTGTCAGGGAGGCTGCCAGACAATTTTCCATGCACACTCTGGGCTGGGGGGCAGTCAACCACCAGTACACACAGCAGAACCTAAACCCATACCATTATTGCTAAGCAGCAAGACAGGGGCCCATTGCACTCCCACGGGGCCTTTTTAAATGCAATCCATAACCCGGATTTGCCAGGAACCCTTCTTACTCCTCCTACTTGCATGTGACACTGGGCTTAGGATCTGCATAGGAAACACACACACAAGCACACACCTACCTTTGTTGCCTGCAGATGCCTCCTTGGCTGTCCCCAAACGGTATCAAACCAACACCCACGGGAAGCTGTAAGCATAGAGGACATGCCTGCACCCCATTGGACTTACCTGTGTGGGTTAAATCCGGGTTATTTGACAACCTATGGCGGTGATGGTTCTGCTCAGGCAGAGCAGTGCTGATGCTCCTCATAAAGCTGTCGCTGCTGTGAAGGTTCTAGGTGACATCACAATCCCTATGGTTACATACACAACAAAGCTGGGTTGTTGTTGTTTATACTCTGCAAGGCCTGTGGAAGTGAGTGACATCATAGCACTGTAGTTCTGAGGGTTCTAGATGGATGCAACAATCTCCTGTTGCTTCTATGAAGGCCATAATAGACGACATCACCAAACAGCTCCATAGTCACATACACAGCAAAGGAGAGATGTTGTTTACACCTAGTGATGTCAGTGGTATTGAGTGACATCACAGCACAGTGCTAAGGCTCCTGGGCCTGGACACAGCAGCGGCTGCAATATCTCAACGGAGAATACGTTTATATATATGTGTGTGTGTGCGCGTATATATATATATATATATATATATATATATATATATATATATATATATATTTCTCCGCCGAAATCACTTTTAAACCCATTTCCACCTTTTTTTCCCTTCTCTTCCTCTTACTTTTTTTTCACGTTTTTTTACGTTTTTCTCCTTTTCGCCTCTTTTCTGGGCGTATTATTCTTCTTTTTCTTCTTTTTTTTCGTCTAATGCATACCCCATCAGTGCAGCAATGCTTATTCAATACCGCCAGCAGATGGAGACACTGGGGGATAATTTTCTAAGGATTTATACTGATTTTTCCTGTCTGAATTTGTCGCACAGAAAGTTGCAGGCCAAATATGTGTGACATTTCTGCGACTTTAGCTTCTAGAGCATTTTTACAACATTATACATAGGTGCTGAATACATAAAAAGCGACTGTTCAGCGACAGACAAGTCGCATCGGCTGAAAGTAGGCCAGAATGTCAGTCCATGTTGGAGCAGGTTTAGATACAGTCTAAAGCATAGATCTCAAAGTCTGTGCACAGAATTTAGCAAGGGCCTCGCACCTTCTGATGCATCAGGTAGGTGCACTATAGCATAGCCTAACCCTCTGTACTTTGGTCTATATTGATGCGGGACATAGACAGCCAGCTGATGACCAATCCATTAGTGCAATGGATGGCTGGAAGCATTTGTCTTTGCCTTTGCAATACCACAGAAGCAATGCATGGTCAATGTACAGCAATGACACACCTGTGTGAACAGCCAGGAGACCCCCCCATGTTATGTTACATAGTTACATAGTTAGTACGGTCGAAAAAAGACATATGTCCATCAAGTTCAACCAGGGAATTAAGGGGTAGGGGTGTGGCGCGATATTGGGGAAGGGATGAGATTTTATATTTCTTCATAAGCATTAATCTTATTTTGTCAATTAGGAACATTCAGCACCCACCCGCTATCAAGGCAGCTGCCTATCATGTCATGCCCTACCTGCACAGGTGTGCTGGCTACTCAAATGATCCAATTAAGGAGGCCATTTAGTCAGCAGCAGCAGAAGTCCTGTGCCTGGACGCTCCAACAGCGGCCAGACACAAGCAGAAGCAGCAGAAGCAGCAGCAGCACCACCTTTTGTTTTTTGGCTGCAGCAGCAGCAGCAGCAGCAAGGCCCACAGGGCTGGCTAGCTGGCTAGCCAGCAAGCAGGTAGCAATGAAAGTAGGAATCTTTCTTTTTAACCCTGTAAGGGGGTGGTGCACTGTACCCGAAGATACTGCCATATCGGGTCAATGCATAGGGCGACGGAAGCAAGCTTCGAAATCGGCCCCCGTTCTCAAAAATCCATTTAATATATGGTCCCCAGATAGGGGACGTATCAGATATTAAACTGATAAGAACAGATACTACACTTGATCTTAGCCAAAAGGCCGAGAAGCGATAACCGTGAAAGGGGCGGGCCCAACAAGGTCCCCTTCATGGGCACTATCACTGCTTGCTGTCAGGGAGGCTGCCAGACAATTTTCCATGCACACTCTGGGCTGGGGGGCAGTCAACCACCAGTACACACAGCAGAACCTAAACCCATACCATTATTGCTAAGCAGCAAGACAGGGGCCCATTGCACTCCCACGGGGCCTTTTTAAATGCAATCCATAACCCGGATTTGCCAGGAACCCTTCTTACTCCTCCTACTTGCATGTGACACTGGGCTTAGGATCTGCATAGGAAACACACACACAAGCACACACCTACCTTTGTTGCCTGCAGATGCCTCCTTGGCTGTCCCCAAACGGTATCAAACCAACACCCACGGGAAGCTGTAAGCATAGAGGACATGCCTGCACCCCATTGGACTTACCTGTGTGGGTTAAATCCGGGTTATTTGACAACCTATGGCGGTGATGGTTCTGCTCAGGCAGAGCAGTGCTGATGCTCCTCATAAAGCTGTCGCTGCTGTGAAGGTTCTAGGTGACATCACAATCCCTATGGTTACATACACAACAAAGCTGGGTTGTTGTTGTTTACACTCTGCAAGGCCTGTGGAAGTGAGTGACATCATAGCACTGTAGTTCTGAGGGTTCTAGATGGATGCAACAATCTCCTGTTGCTTCTATGAAGGCCATAATAGACGACATCACCAAACAGCTCCATAGTCACATACACAGCAAAGGAGAGATGTTGTTTACACCTAGTGATGTCAGTGGTATTGAGTGACATCACAGCACAGTGCTAAGGCTCCTGGGCCTGGACACAGCAGCGGCTGCAATATCTCAACGGAGAATACGTTTATATATATGTGTGTGTGTGCGCGTATATATATATATATATATATATATATATATATATATATATATTTCTCCGCCGAAATCACTTTTAAACCCATTTCCACCTTTTTTTCCCTTCTCTTCCTCTTACTTTTTTTTCACGTTTTTTTACGTTTTTCTCCTTTTCGCCTCTTTTCTGGGCGTATTATTCTTCTTTTTCTTCTTTTTTTTCGTCTAATGCATACCCCATCAGTGCAGCAATGCTTATTCAATACCGCCAGCAGATGGAGACACTGGGGGATAATTTTCTAAGGATTTATACTGATTTTTCCTGTCTGAATTTGTCGCACAGAAAGTTGCAGGCCAAATATGTGTGACATTTCTGCGACTTTAGCTTCTAGAGCATTTTTACAACATTATACATAGGTGCTGAATACATAAAAAGCGACTGTTCAGCGACAGACAAGTCGCATCGGCTGAAAGTAGGCCAGAATGTCAGTCCATGTTGGAGCAGGTTTAGATACAGTCTAAAGCATAGATCTCAAAGTCTGTGCACAGAATTTAGCAAGGGCCTCGCACCTTCTGATGCATCAGGTAGGTGCACTATAGCATAGCCTAACCCTCTGTACTTTGGTCTATATTGATGCGGGACATAGACAGCCAGCTGATGACCAATCCATTAGTGCAATGGATGGCTGGAAGCATTTGTCTTTGCCTTTGCAATACCACAGAAGCAATGCATGGTCAATGTACAGCAATGACACACCTGTGTGAACAGCCAGGAGACCCCCCCATGTTATGTTACATAGTTACATAGTTAGTACGGTCGAAAAAAGACATATGTCCATCAAGTTCAACCAGGGAATTAAGGGGTAGGGGTGTGGCGCGATATTGGGGAAGGGATGAGATTTTATATTTCTTCATAAGCATTAATCTTATTTTGTCAATTAGGAACATTCAGCACCCACCCGCTATCAAGGCAGCTGCCTATCATGTCATGCCCTACCTGCACAGGTGTGCTGGCTACTCAAATGATCCAATTAAGGAGGCCATTTAGTCAGCAGCAGCAGAAGTCCTGTGCCTGGACGCTCCAACAGCGGCCAGACACAAGCAGAAGCAGCAGAAGCAGCAGCAGCACCACCTTTTGTTTTTTGGCTGCAGCAGCAGCAGCAGCAAGGCCCACAGGGCTGGCTGGCTGGCTAGCTGGCTAGCCAGCAAGCAGGTAGCAATGAAAGTAGGAATCTTTCTTTTTAACCCTGTAAGGGGGTGGTGCACTGTACCCGAAGATACTGCCATATCGGGTCAATGCATAGGGCGACGGAAGCAAGCTTCGAAATCGGCCCCCGTTCTCAAAAATCCATTTAATATATGGTCCCCAGATAGGGGACGTATCAGATATTAAACTGATAAGAACAGATACTACACTTGATCTTAGCCAAAAGGCCGAGAAGCGATAACCGTGAAAGGGGCGGGCCCAACAAGGTCCCCTTCATGGGCACTATCACTGCTTGCTGTCAGGGAGGCTGCCAGACAATTTTCCATGCACACTCTGGGCTGGGGGGCAGTCAACCACCAGTACACACAGCAGAACCTAAACCCATACCATTATTGCTAAGCAGCAAGACAGGGGCCCATTGCACTCCCACGGGGCCTTTTTAAATGCAATCCATAACCCGGATTTGCCAGGAACCCTTCTTACTCCTCCTACTTGCATGTGACACTGGGCTTAGGATCTGCATAGGAAACACACACACAAGCACACACCTACCTTTGTTGCCTGCAGATGCCTCCTTGGCTGTCCCCAAACGGTATCAAACCAACACCCACGGGAAGCTGTAAGCATAGAGGACATGCCTGCACCCCATTGGACTTACCTGTGTGGGTTAAATCCGGGTTATTTGACAACCTATGGCGGTGATGGTTCTGCTCAGGCAGAGCAGTGCTGATGCTCCTCATAAAGCTGTCGCTGCTGTGAAGGTTCTAGGTGACATCACAATCCCTATGGTTACATACACAACAAAGCTGGGTTGTTGTTGTTTACACTCTGCAAGGCCTGTGGAAGTGAGTGACATCATAGCACTGTAGTTCTGAGGGTTCTAGATGGATGCAACAATCTCCTGTTGCTTCTATGAAGGCCATAATAGACGACATCACCAAACAGCTCCATAGTCACATACACAGCAAAGGAGAGATGTTGTTTACACCTAGTGATGTCAGTGGTATTGAGTGACATCACAGCACAGTGCTAAGGCTCCTGGGCCTGGACACAGCAGCGGCTGCAATATCTCAACGGAGAATACGTTTATATATATGTGTGTGTGTGCGCGTATATATATATATATATATATATATATATATATATATATATATTTCTCCGCCGAAATCACTTTTAAACCCATTTCCACCTTTTTTTCCCTTCTCTTCCTCTTACTTTTTTTTCACGTTTTTTTACGTTTTTCTCCTTTTCGCCTCTTTTCTGGGCGTATTATTCTTCTTTTTCTTCTTTTTTTTCGTCTAATGCATACCCCATCAGTGCAGCAATGCTTATTCAATACCGCCAGCAGATGGAGACACTGGGGGATAATTTTCTAAGGATTTATACTGATTTTTCCTGTCTGAATTTGTCGCACAGAAAGTTGCAGGCCAAATATGTGTGACATTTCTGCGACTTTAGCTTCTAGAGCATTTTTACAACATTATACATAGGTGCTGAATACATAAAAAGCGACTGTTCAGCGACAGACAAGTCGCATCGGCTGAAAGTAGGCCAGAATGTCAGTCCATGTTGGAGCAGGTTTAGATACAGTCTAAAGCATAGATCTCAAAGTCTGTGCACAGAATTTAGCAAGGGCCTCGCACCTTCTGATGCATCAGGTAGGTGCACTATAGCATAGCCTAACCCTCTGTACTTTGGTCTATATTGATGCGGGACATAGACAGCCAGCTGATGACCAATCCATTAGTGCAATGGATGGCTGGAAGCATTTGTCTTTGCCTTTGCAATACCACAGAAGCAATGCATGGTCAATGTACAGCAATGACACACCTGTGTGAACAGCCAGGAGACCCCCCCATGTTATGTTACATAGTTACATAGTTAGTACGGTCGAAAAAAGACATATGTCCATCAAGTTCAACCAGGGAATTAAGGGGTAGGGGTGTGGCGCGATATTGGGGAAGGGATGAGATTTTATATTTCTTCATAAGCATTAATCTTATTTTGTCAATTAGGAACATTCAGCACCCACCCGCTATCAAGGCAGCTGCCTATCATGTCATGCCCTACCTGCACAGGTGTGCTGGCTACTCAAATGATCCAATTAAGGAGGCCATTTAGTCAGCAGCAGCAGAAGTCCTGTGCCTGGACGCTCCAACAGCGGCCAGACACAAGCAGAAGCAGCAGAAGCAGCAGCAGCACCACCTTTTGTTTTTTGGCTGCAGCAGCAGCAGCAGCAGCAGCAAGGCCCACAGGGCTGGCTAGCTGGCTAGCCAGCAAGCAGGTAGCAATGAAAGTAGGAATCTTTCTTTTTAACCCTGTAAGGGGGTGGTGCACTGTACCCGAAGATACTGCCATATCGGGTCAATGCATAGGGCGACGGAAGCAAGCTTCGAAATCGGCCCCCGTTCTCAAAAATCCATTTAATATATGGTCCCCAGATAGGGGACGTATCAGATATTAAACTGATAAGAACAGATACTACACTTGATCTTAGCCAAAAGGCCGAGAAGCGATAACCGTGAAAGGGGCGGGCCCAACAAGGTCCCCTTCATGGGCACTATCACTGCTTGCTGTCAGGGAGGCTGCCAGACAATTTTCCATGCACACTCTGGGCTGGGGGGCAGTCAACCACCAGTACACACAGCAGAACCTAAACCCATACCATTATTGCTAAGCAGCAAGACAGGGGCCCATTGCACTCCCACGGGGCCTTTTTAAATGCAATCCATAACCCGGATTTGCCAGGAACCCTTCTTACTCCTCCTACTTGCATGTGACACTGGGCTTAGGATCTGCATAGGAAACACACACACAAGCACACACCTACCTTTGTTGCCTGCAGATGCCTCCTTGGCTGTCCCCAAACGGTATCAAACCAACACCCACGGGAAGCTGTAAGCATAGAGGACATGCCTGCACCCCATTGGACTTACCTGTGTGGGTTAAATCCGGGTTATTTGACAACCTATGGCGGTGATGGTTCTGCTCAGGCAGAGCAGTGCTGATGCTCCTCATAAAGCTGTCGCTGCTGTGAAGGTTCTAGGTGACATCACAATCCCTATGGTTACATACACAACAAAGCTGGGTTGTTGTTGTTTACACTCTGCAAGGCCTGTGGAAGTGAGTGACATCATAGCACTGTAGTTCTGAGGGTTCAAGATGGATGCAACAATCTCCTGTTGCTTCTATGAAGGCCATAATAGACGACATCACCAAACAGCTCCATAGTCACATACACAGCAAAGGAGAGATGTTGTTTACACCTAGTGATGTCAGTGGTATTGAGTGACATCACAGCACAGTGCTAAGGCTCCTGGGCCTGGACACAGCAGCGGCTGTAATATCTCAACGGAGAATACGTTTATATATATGTGTGTGTGTGCGCGTATATATATATATATATATATATATATATATATATATATATATATTTCTCCGCCGAAATCACTTTTAAACCCATTTCCACCTTTTTTTCCCTTCTCTTCCTCTTACTTTTTTTTCACGTTTTTTTACGTTTTTCTCCTTTTCGCCTCTTTTCTGGGCGTATTATTCTTCTTTTTCTTCTTTTTTTTCGTCTAATGCATACCCCATCAGTGCAGCAATGCTTATTCAATACCGCCAGCAGATGGAGACACTGGGGGATAATTTTCTAAGGATTTATACTGATTTTTCCTGTCTGAATTTGTCGCACAGAAAGTTGCAGGCCAAATATGTGTGACATTTCTGCGACTTTAGCTTCTAGAGCATTTTTACAACATTATACATAGGTGCTGAATACATAAAAAGCGACTGTTCAGCGACAGACAAGTCGCATCGGCTGAAAGTAGGCCAGAATGTCAGTCCATGTTGGAGCAGGTTTAGATACAGTCTAAAGCATAGATCTCAAAGTCTGTGCACAGAATTTAGCAAGGGCCTCGCACCTTCTGATGCATCAGGTAGGTGCACTATAGCATAGCCTAACCCTCTGTACTTTGGTCTATATTGATGCGGGACATAGACAGCCAGCTGATGACCAATCCATTAGTGCAATGGATGGCTGGAAGCATTTGTCTTTGCCTTTGCAATACCACAGAAGCAATGCATGGTCAATGTACAGCAATGACACACCTGTGTGAACAGCCAGGAGACCCCCCCATGTTATGTTACATAGTTACATAGTTAGTACGGTCGAAAAAAGACATATGTCCATCAAGTTCAACCAGGGAATTAAGGGGTAGGGGTGTGGCGCGATATTGGGGAAGGGATGAGATTTTATATTTCTTCATAAGCATTAATCTTATTTTGTCAATTAGGAACATTCAGCACCCACCCGCTATCAAGGCAGCTGCCTATCATGTCATGCCCTACCTGCACAGGTGTGCTGGCTACTCAAATGATCCAATTAAGGAGGCCATTTAGTCAGCAGCAGCAGAAGTCCTGTGCCTGGACGCTCCAACAGCGGCCAGACACAAGCAGCAGCAGCACCACCTTTTGTTTTTTGGCTGCAGCAGCAGCAGCAGCAGCAAGGCCCACAGGGCTGGCTAGCTGGCTAGCCAGCAAGCAGGTAGCAATGAAAGTAGGAATCTTTCTTTTTAACCCTGTAAGGGGGTGGTGCACTGTACCCGAAGATACTGCCATATCGGGTCAATGCATAGGGCGACGGAAGCAAGCTTCGAAATCGGCCCCCGTTCTCAAAAATCCATTTAATATATGGTCCCCAGATAGGGGACGTATCAGATATTAAACTGATAAGAACAGATACTACACTTGATCTTAGCCAAAAGGCCGAGAAGCGATAACCGTGAAAGGGGCGGGCCCAACAAGGTCCCCTTCATGGGCACTATCACTGCTTGCTGTCAGGGAGGCTGCCAGACAATTTTCCATGCACACTCTGGGCTGGGGGGCAGTCAACCACCAGTACACACAGCAGAACCTAAACCCATACCATTATTGCTAAGCAGCAAGACAGGGGCCCATTGCACTCCCACGGGGCCTTTTTAAATGCAATCCATAACCCGGATTTGCCAGGAACCCTTCTTACTCCTCCTACTTGCATGTGACACTGGGCTTAGGATCTGCATAGGAAACACACACACAAGCACACACCTACCTTTGTTGCCTGCAGATGCCTCCTTGGCTGTCCCCAAACGGTATCAAACCAACACCCACGGGAAGCTGTAAGCATAGAGGACATGCCTGCACCCCATTGGACTTACCTGTGTGGGTTAAATCCGGGTTATTTGACAACCTATGGCGGTGATGGTTCTGCTCAGGCAGAGCAGTGCTGATGCTCCTCATAAAGCTGTCGCTGCTGTGAAGGTTCTAGGTGACATCACAATCCCTATGGTTACATACACAACAAAGCTGGGTTGTTGTTGTTTATACTCTGCAAGGCCTGTGGAAGTGAGTGACATCATAGCACTGTAGTTCTGAGGGTTCTAGATGGATGCAACAATCTCCTGTTGCTTCTATGAAGGCCATAATAGACGACATCACCAAACAGCTCCATAGTCACATACACAGCAAAGGAGAGATGTTGTTTACACCTAGTGATGTCAGTGGTATTGAGTGACATCACAGCACAGTGCTAAGGCTCCTGGGCCTGGACACAGCAGCGGCTGCAATATCTCAACGGAGAATACGTTTATATATATGTGTGTGTGTGCGCGTATATATATATATATATATATATATATATATATATATATATATTTCTCCGCCGAAATCACTTTTAAACCCATTTCCACCTTTTTTTCCCTTCTCTTCCTCTTACTTTTTTTTCACGTTTTTTTACGTTTTTCTCCTTTTCGCCTCTTTTCTGGGCGTATTATTCTTCTTTTTCTTCTTTTTTTTCGTCTAATGCATACCCCATCAGTGCAGCAATGCTTATTCAATACCGCCAGCAGATGGAGACACTGGGGGATAATTTTCTAAGGATTTATACTGATTTTTCCTGTCTGAATTTGTCGCACAGAAAGTTGCAGGCCAAATATGTGTGACATTTCTGCGACTTTAGCTTCTAGAGCATTTTTACAACATTATACATAGGTGCTGAATACATAAAAAGCGACTGTTCAGCGACAGACAAGTCGCATCGGCTGAAAGTAGGCCAGAATGTCAGTCCATGTTGGAGCAGGTTTAGATACAGTCTAAAGCATAGATCTCAAAGTCTGTGCACAGAATTTAGCAAGGGCCTCGCACCTTCTGATGCATCAGGTAGGTGCACTATAGCATAGCCTAACCCTCTGTACTTTGGTCTATATTGATGCGGGACATAGACAGCCAGCTGATGACCAATCCATTAGTGCAATGGATGGCTGGAAGCATTTGTCTTTGCCTTTGCAATACCACAGAAGCAATGCATGGTCAATGTACAGCAATGACACACCTGTGTGAACAGCCAGGAGACCCCCCCATGTTATGTTACATAGTTACATAGTTAGTACGGTCGAAAAAAGACATATGTCCATCAAGTTCAACCAGGGAATTAAGGGGTAGGGGTGTGGCGCGATATTGGGGAAGGGATGAGATTTTATATTTCTTCATAAGCATTAATCTTATTTTGTCAATTAGGAACATTCAGCACCCACCCGCTATCAAGGCAGCTGCCTATCATGTCATGCCCTACCTGCACAGGTGTGCTGGCTACTCAAATGATCCAATTAAGGAGGCCATTTAGTCAGCAGCAGCAGAAGTCCTGTGCCTGGACGCTCCAACAGCGGCCAGACACAAGCAGAAGCAGCAGAAGCAGCAGCAGCACCACCTTTTGTTTTTTGGCTGCAGCAGCAGCAGCAGCAGCAAGGCCCACAGGGCTGGCTAGCTGGCTAGCCAGCAAGCAGGTAGCAATGAAAGTAGGAATCTTTCTTTTTAACCCTGTAAGGGGGTGGTGCACTGTACCCGAAGATACTGCCATATCGGGTCAATGCATAGGGCGACGGAAGCAAGCTTCGAAATCGGCCCCCGTTCTCAAAAATCCATTTAATATATGGTCCCCAGATAGGGGACGTATCAGATATTAAACTGATAAGAACAGATACTACACTTGATCTTAGCCAAAAGGCCGAGAAGCGATAACCGTGAAAGGGGCGGGCCCAACAAGGTCCCCTTCATGGGCACTATCACTGCTTGCTGTCAGGGAGGCTGCCAGACAATTTTCCATGCACACTCTGGGCTGGGGGGCAGTCAACCACCAGTACACACAGCAGAACCTAAACCCATACCATTATTGCTAAGCAGCAAGACAGGGGCCCATTGCACTCCCACGGGGCCTTTTTAAATGCAATCCATAACCCGGATTTGCCAGGAACCCTTCTTACTCCTCCTACTTGCATGTGACACTGGGCTTAGGATCTGCATAGGAAACACACACACAAGCACACACCTACCTTTGTTGCCTGCAGATGCCTCCTTGGCTGTCCCCAAACGGTATCAAACCAACACCCACGGGAAGCTGTAAGCATAGAGGACATGCCTGCACCCCATTGGACTTACCTGTGTGGGTTAAATCCGGGTTATTTGACAACCTATGGCGGTGATGGTTCTGCTCAGGCAGAGCAGTGCTGATGCTCCTCATAAAGCTGTCGCTGCTGTGAAGGTTCTAGGTGACATCACAATCCCTATGGTTACATACACAACAAAGCTGGGTTGTTGTTGTTTACACTCTGCAAGGCCTGTGGAAGTGAGTGACATCATAGCACTGTAGTTCTGAGGGTTCTAGATGGATGCAACAATCTCCTGTTGCTTCTATGAAGGCCATAATAGACGACATCACCAAACAGCTCCATAGTCACATACACAGCAAAGGAGAGATGTTGTTTACACCTAGTGATGTCAGTGGTATTGAGTGACATCACAGCACAGTGCTAAGGCTCCTGGGCCTGGACACAGCAGCGGCTGCAATATCTCAACGGAGAATACGTTTATATATATGTGTGTGTGTGCGCGTATATATATATATATATATATATATATATATATATATATATATATATTTCTCCGCCGAAATCACTTTTAAACCCATTTCCACCTTTTTTTCCCTTCTCTTCCTCTTACTTTTTTTTCACGTTTTTTTACGTTTTTCTCCTTTTCGCCTCTTTTCTGGGCGTATTATTCTTCTTTTTCTTCTTTTTTTTCGTCTAATGCATACCCCATCAGTGCAGCAATGCTTATTCAATACCGCCAGCAGATGGAGACACTGGGGGATAATTTTCTAAGGATTTATACTGATTTTTCCTGTCTGAATTTGTCGCACAGAAAGTTGCAGGCCAAATATGTGTGACATTTCTGCGACTTTAGCTTCTAGAGCATTTTTACAACATTATACATAGGTGCTGAATACATAAAAAGCGACTGTTCAGCGACAGACAAGTCGCATCGGCTGAAAGTAGGCCAGAATGTCAGTCCATGTTGGAGCAGGTTTAGATACAGTCTAAAGCATAGATCTCAAAGTCTGTGCACAGAATTTAGCAAGGGCCTCGCACCTTCTGATGCATCAGGTAGGTGCACTATAGCATAGCCTAACCCTCTGTACTTTGGTCTATATTGATGCGGGACATAGACAGCCAGCTGATGACCAATCCATTAGTGCAATGGATGGCTGGAAGCATTTGTCTTTGCCTTTGCAATACCACAGAAGCAATGCATGGTCAATGTACAGCAATGACACACCTGTGTGAACAGCCAGGAGACCCCCCCATGTTATGTTACATAGTTACATAGTTAGTACGGTCGAAAAAAGACATATGTCCATCAAGTTCAACCAGGGAATTAAGGGGTAGGGGTGTGGCGCGATATTGGGGAAGGGATGAGATTTTATATTTCTTCATAAGCATTAATCTTATTTTGTCAATTAGGAACATTCAGCACCCACCCGCTATCAAGGCAGCTGCCTATCATGTCATGCCCTACCTGCACAGGTGTGCTGGCTACTCAAATGATCCAATTAAGGAGGCCATTTAGTCAGCAGCAGCAGAAGTCCTGTGCCTGGACGCTCCAACAGCGGCCAGACACAAGCAGAAGCAGCAGAAGCAGCAGCAGCACCACCTTTTGTTTTTTGGCTGCAGCAGCAGCAGCAGCAAGGCCCACAGGGCTGGCTAGCTGGCTAGCCAGCAAGCAGGTAGCAATGAAAGTAGGAATCTTTCTTTTTAACCCTGTAAGGGGGTGGTGCACTGTACCCGAAGATACTGCCATATCGGGTCAATGCATAGGGCGACGGAAGCAAGCTTCGAAATCGGCCCCCGTTCTCAAAAAATCCATTTAATATATGGTCCCCAGATAGGGGACGTATCAGATATTAAACTGATAAGAACAGATACTACACTTGATCTTAGCCAAAAGGCCGAGAAGCGATAACCGTGAAAGGGGCGGGCCCAACAAGGTCCCCCTTCATGGGCACTATCACTGCTTGCTGTCAGGGAGGCTGCCAGACAATTTTCCATGCACACTCTGGGCTGGGGGGGCAGTCAACCACCAGTACACACAGCAGAACCTAAACCCATACCATTATTGCTAAGCAGCAAGACAGGGGCCCATTGCACTCCCAACGGGGCCTTTTTAAATGCAATCCATAACCCGGATTTGCCAGGAACCCTTCTTACTCCTCCTACTTGCATGTGACACTGGGCTTAGGATCTGCATAGGAAACACACACACAAGCACACACCTACCTTTGTTGCCTGCAGATGCCTCCTTGGCTGTCCCCAAACGGTATCAAACCAACACCCACGGGAAGCTGTAAGCATAGAGGACATGCCTGCACCCCCATTGGACTTACCTGTGTGGGGTTAAATCCTGGGTTATTTGACAACCTATGGCGGTGATGGTTCTGCTCAGGCAGAGCAGTGCTGATGCTCCTCATAAAGCTGTCGCTGCTGTGAAGGTTCTAGGTGACATCACAATCCCTATGGTTACATACACAACAAAGCTGGGTTGTTGTTGTTTACACTCTGCAAGGCCTGTGGAAGTGAGTGACATCATAGCACTGTAGTTCTGAGGGTTCTAGATGGATGCAACAATCTCCTGTTGCTTCTATGAAGGCCATAATAGACGACATCACCAAACAGCTCCATAGTCACATACACAGCAAAGGAGAGATGTTGTTTACACCTAGTGATGTCAGTGGTATTGAAGTGACATCACAGCACAGTGCTAAGGCTCCTGGCCTGGACACAGCAGCGGCTGCAATATCTCAACGGAGAATACGTTTATATATATGTGCTGTGTGTGCGGCTGCGCGTAGCGCGTATATATATATATATATATATATATATATATATATATATTTCTCCGCCGAAATCACTTTTAAACCCATTTCCACCTTTTTTTCCCTTCTCTTCCTCTTACTTTTTTTTCCACGTTTTTTTACGTTTTTCTCCTTTTCGCCTCTTTTCTGGCGTATTATTCTTCTTTTTCTTCTTTTTTTTCGTCTAATGCATACCCCATCAGTGCAGCAATGCTTATTCAATACCGCCAGCAGATGGAGACACTGGGGGATAATTTTCTAAGGATTTATACTGATTTTTCCTGTCTGAATTTGTCGCACAGAAAGTTGCAGGCCAAATATGTGTGACATTTCTGCGACTTTAGCTTCTAGAGCATTTTTACAACATTATACATAGGTGCTGAATACATAAAAAGCGACTGTTCAGCGACAGACAAGTCGCATCGGCTGAAAGTAGGCCAGAATGTCAGTCCATGTTGGAGCAGGTTTAGATACAGTCTAAAGCATAGATCTCAAAGTCTGTGCACAGAATTTAGCAAGGGCCTCGCACTTCTGATGCATCAGGTAGGTGCACTATAGCATAGCCTAACCCTCTGTACTTTGGTCTATATTGATGCGGGACATAGACAGCCAGCTGATGACCAATCCATTAGTGCAATGGATGGCTGGAAGCATTTGTCTTTGCCTTTGCAATACCACAGAAGCAATGCATGGTCAATGTACAGCAATGACACACCTGTGTGAACAGCCAGGAGACCCCCCCCATGTTATGTTACATAGTTACATAGTTAGTACGGTCGAAAAAAGACATATGTCCATCAAGTTCAACCAGGGAATTAAGGGGTAGGGGTGTGGCGCGATATTGGGGAAGGGATGAGATTTTATATTTCTTCATAAGCATTAATCTTATTTTGTCAATTAGGAACATTCAGCACCCACCCGCTATCAAGGCAGCTGCCTATCATGTCATGCCCTACCTGCACAGGTGTGCTGGCTACTCAAATGATCCAATTAAGGAGGCCATTTAGTCAGCAGCAGCAGAAGTCCTGTGCCTGGACGCTCCAACAGCGGCCAGACACAAGCAGAAGCAGCAGAAGCAGCAGCAGCACCACCTTTTGTTTTTTGGCTGCAGCAGCAGCAGCAGCAGCAGCAAGGCCCCACAGGGCTGGGCTAGCTGGCTAGCCAGCAAGCAGGTAGCAATGAAAGTAGGAATCTTTCTTTTTAACCCTGTAAGGGGGTGGTGCACTGTACCCGAAGATACTGCCATATCGGGTCAATGCATAGGGCGACGGAAGCAAGCTTCGAAATCGGCCCCCCGTTCTCAAAAATCCATTTAATATATGGTCCCCAGATAGGGGACGTATCAGATATTAAACTGATAAGAACAGATACTACACTTGATCTTAGCCAAAAGGCCGAGAAGCGATAACCGTGAAAGGGGCGGGCCCAACAAGGTCCCCTTCATGGGCACTATCACTGCTTGCTGTCAGGGAGGCTGCCAGGACAATTTTCCATGCACACTCTGGCTGGGGGGCAGTCAACCACCAGTACACACACAGCAGAACCTAAACCCATACCATTATTGCTAAGCAGCAAGACAGGGGCCCATTGCCACTCCCACGGGGCCTTTTTAAATGCAATCCATAACCCGGATTTGCCAGGAACCCTTCTTACTCCTCCTACTTGCATGTGACACTGGGCGTAGGATCTGCATAGGAAACACACACACAAGCACACACCTACCTTTGTTGCCTGCAGATGCCTCCTTGGCTGTCCCAAACGGTATCAAACCAACACCCACGGGAAGCTGTAAGCATAGAGGACATGCCTGCACCCCATTGGACTTACCCTGTGTGGGTTAAAATCCGGGTTATTTGACAACCTATGGCGGTGATGGTTCTGCTCAGGCAGAGCAGTGCTGATGCTCCTCATAAAGCTGTCGCTGCTGTGAAGGTTCTAGGTGACATCACAATCCCTATGGTTACATACACAACAAAGCTGGGTTGTTGTTGTTTACACTCTGCAAGGCCTGTGGAAGTGAGTGACATCATAGCACTGTAGTTCTGAGGGTTCTAGATGGATGCAACAATCTCCTGTTGCTTCTATGAAGGCCATAATAGACGACATCACCAAACAGCTCCATAGTCACATACACAGCAAAGGAGAGATGTTGTTTACACCTAGTGATGTCAGTGGTATTGAGTGACATCACAGCACAGTGCTAAGGCTCCTGGGCCTGGACACAGCAGCGGCTGTAATATCTCAACGGAGAATACGTTTATATATATGTGTGTGTGTGCGCGTATATATATATATATATATATATATATATATATATATATATTTCTCCGCCGAAATCACTTTTAAAACCCATTTCCACCTTTTTTTTCCCTTCTCTTCCTCTTACTTTTTTTTCACGTTTTTTTAACGTTTTTCTCCTTTTCGCCTCTTTTTCTGGGCGTATTATTCTTCTTTTTCTTCTTTTTTTTCGTCTAATGCATACCCCATCAGTGCAGCAATGCTTATTCAATACCGCCAGCAGATGGAGACACTGGGGGATAATTTTCTAAGGATTTATACTGATTTTTCCTGTCTGAATTTGTCGCACAGAAAGTTGCAGGCCAAATATGTGTGACATTTCTGCGACTTTAGCTTCTAGAGCATTTTTACAACATTATACATAGGTGCTGAATACATAAAAAGCGACTGTTCAGCGACAGACAAGTCGCATCGGCTGAAAGTAGGCCAGAATGTCAGTCCATGTTGGAGCAGGTTTAGATACAGTCTAAAGCATAGATCTCAAAGTCTGTGCACAGAATTTAGCAAGGGCCTCGCACCTTCTGATGCATCAGGTAGGTGCACTATAGCATAGCCTAACCCTCTGTACTTTGGTCTATATGATGCGGGACATAGACAGCCAGCTGATGACCAATCCATTAGTGCAATGGATGGCTGGAAGCATTTGTCTTTGCCTTTGCAATACCACAGAAGCAATGCATGGTCAATGTACAGCAATGACACACCTGTGTGAACAGCCAGGAGACCCCCCATGTTATGTTACATAGTTACATAGTTAGTACGGTCGAAAAAAGACATATGTCCATCAAGTTCAACCAGGGAATTAAGGGGTAGGGGTGTGGCGCGATATTGGGGAAGGGATGAGATTTTATATTTCTTCATAAGCATTAATCTTATTTTGTCAATTAGGAACATTCAGCACCCACCCGCTATCAAGGCAGCTGCCTATCATGTCATGCCCTACCTGCACAGGTGTGCTGGCTACTCAAATGATCCAATTAAGGAGGCCATTTAGTCAGCAGCAGCAGAAGTCCTGTGCCTGGACGCTCCCAACAGCGGCCAGACACAAGCAGCAGCAGCACCACCTTTTGTTTTTTGGCTGCAGCAGCAGCAGCAGCAGCAGCAAGGCCCACAGGGCTGGCTAGCTGGCTAGCCAGCAAGCAGGTAGCAATGAAAGTAGGAATCTTTCTTTTTAACCCTGTAAGGGGGTGGTGCACTGTACCCGAAGATACTGCCATATCGGGTCAATGCATAGGGCGACGGAAGCAAGCTTCGAAATCGGCCCCCGTTCTCAAAAATCCATTTAATATATGGTCCCCAGATAGGGGACGTATCAGATATTAAACTGATAAGAACAGATACTACACTTGATCTTAGCCAAAAGGCCGAGAAGCGATAACCGTGAAAGGGCGGGCCCAACAAGGTCCCCTTCATGGGCACTATCACTGCTTGCTGTCAGGGAGGCTGCCAGACAATTTTCCATGCACACTCTGGGCTGGGGGGCAGTCAACCACCAGTACACACAGCAGAACCTAAACCCATACCATTATTGCTAAGCAGCAAGACAGGGGCCCATTGCACTCCCACGGGGCCTTTTTAAATGCAATCCATAACCCGGATTTGCCAGGAACCCTTCTTACTCCTCCTACTTGCATGTGACACTGGGCTTAGGATCTGCATAGGAAACACACACAACAAGCACACACCTACCTTTGTTGCCTGCAGATGCCTCCTTGGCTGTCCCCAAACGGTATCAAACCAACACCCACGGGAAGCTGTAAGCATAGAGGACATGCCTGCACCCCATTGGACTTACCTGTGTGGGTTAAATCCGGTTATTTGACAACCTATGGCGGTGATGGTTCTGCTCAGGCAGAGCAGTGCTGATGCTCCTCATAAAGCTGTCGCTGCTGTGAAGGTTCTAGGTGACATCACAATCCCTATGGTTACATACACAACAAAGCTGGGTTGTTGTTGTTTACACTCTGCAAGGCCTGTGGAAGTGAGTGACATCATAGCACTGTAGTTCTGAGGGTTCTAGATGGATGCAACAATCTCCTGTTGCTTCTATG
This sequence comes from Hyla sarda, assembly GCF_029499605.1. NCBI lineage: Eukaryota > Metazoa > Chordata > Amphibia > Anura > Hylidae > Hyla > Hyla sarda. The sequence goes on along the minus strand of NW_026609554.1, from coordinate 1,096 downwards.
AAGGCCATAATAGACGACATCACCAAACAGCTCCATAGTCACATACACAGCAAAGGAGAGATGTTGTTTACACCTAGTGATGTCAGTGGTATTGAGTGACATCACAGCACAGTGCTAAGGCTCCTGGGCCTGGACACAGCAGCGGCTGCAATATCTCAACGGAGAATACGTTTATATATATGTGTGTGTGTGCGCGTATATATATATATATATATATATATATATATATATATATATATATACTCCGCCGAAATCACTTTTAAACCCATTTCCACCTTTTTTTCCCTTCTCTTCCTCTTACTTTTTTTTCACGTTTTTTTACGTTTTTCTCCTTTTCGCCTCTTTTCTGGGCGTATTATTCTTCTTTTTCTTCTTTTTTTTCGTCTAATGCATACCCCATCAGTGCAGCAATGCTTATTCAATACCGCCAGCAGATGGAGACACTGGGGGATAATTTTCTAAGGATTTATACTGATTTTTCCTGTCTGAATTTGTCGCACAGAAAGTTGCAGGCCAAATATGTGTGACATTTCTGCGACTTTAGCTTCTAGAGCATTTTTACAACATTATACATAGGTGCTGAATACATAAAAAGCGACTGTTCAGCGACAGACAAGTCGCATCGGCTGAAAGTAGGCCAGAATGTCAGTCCATGTTGGAGCAGGTTTAGATACAGTCTAAAGCATAGATCTCAAAGTCTGTGCACAGAATTTAGCAAGGGCCTCGCACCTTCTGATGCATCAGGTAGGTGCACTATAGCATAGCCTAACCCTCTGTACTTTGGTCTATATTGATGCGGGACATAGACAGCCAGCTGATGACCAATCCATTAGTGCAATGGATGGCTGGAAGCATTAGTCTTTGCCTTTGCAATACCACAGAAGCAATGCATGGTCAATGTACAGCAATGACACACCTGTGTGATCAGCCAGGAGACCCCCCCATGTTATGTTACATAGTTACATAGTTAGTACGGTCGAAAAAAGACATATGTCCATCAAGTTCAACCAGGGAATTAAGGGGTAGGGGTGTGGCGCGATATTGGGGAAGGGATGAGATTTTATATTTCTTCATAAGCATTAATCTTATTTTGTCA
>NW_026609553.1:0-29553 GCF_029499605.1 Hyla sarda | reverse complement strand
TACCACCCCACCTCCGGTCCCGGGACCTACTGCTATGGCCCTTAGGCCATAGCAGTAGATTGTGACGCCGGAGTGGTTGTCGGAATACTGAAGTGGGGCAGTAAACAGGCATTCAGCCTCCAGCCATACACTGTATATGGCTGAAGGCTGAATGTCTGTGGGGGAACTGTACTGCACCTAATGTGGGGGACTATACTTCCTAAATGTGGGGGACTATACTGCACCTAATGTGGGGGAACTATACTGCACCTAATGTGGGGAACTATACTGCACCTAATGTGGGGAACTATACTGCCAACCTAATGTGGGGAACTATACTGCACCTAATGTGGGGAACTATACTGTCAACCTAATGTGGGGGAACTGTACTGTACCTAATGTGGGGGAACTGTACTGCACCTAATGTGGAGGAACTGTACTGCACCTAATGTGGGGGGAACTAAACTGCACCTAATGTGGGGGAACTGTACTATGCACCTAATGTGGGGGAACTGTACTGCACACCAAACGTGGGGGAACGGTACTAAGCACCTAATGTGGGGAACTGTATTGCACACCAAATGTGGGGGAACTTTACTGCACATCTAATGTGGGCGAACTGTACTGCACCTAATGTGAGGGAACTATACTACACCTAATGTGGGGGAACTGTAGTGCACACCTAACGTGGGGGAACTGTACTGCACACCTAATGTGCGGGGACTTGTACTGCCAACCTTATGTGCGGGGACTTATACTGCACGTAATCTGGGGGAACTACAACCTAATGTGGGGGAACTATACTGCACCTAATGTGGGGGGAACTGTCCGGGGGGGGGCATCATAATTAAGTACTCCGTCTTCCAGACAGCCTTAATGTGGCCCTGGGGTGGGGGGAACAGCATTGTATTAAGTGGAGGGGACAGGGGTGGGATACAGCAGTGTATTTGAGGGAGCCGGGGGGGGGATCAGCATTGTATAAGGGGGAGGGGTGGATCAGCATTGTAATAGGGGAGATGGGAGGGGGGATCAGCAGTGTATTAGGGGGGGTGGGAGGGGGGATCAGCAGTGTATTAGGGGGGGATGGCAGCAGTGTTTTGGGGGGATAGAAGGGGAGGGGGGTCAGCATTGTATTAGGGGGAGGGGGGATCAGCATTGTATTAGGGGGAGAGGGGCTCAGCATTGTATTAGCGGGAGGGTGGATAAGCATTGCATTAGGGGGGATGGGAGGGGGATCAGCAGTGTATTAGGGGGATGGGAGGGGGATCAGCAGTGTATTAGGGGGGATGGGAGAGGAAGGGGGTCAGCATTAGGAGGAGGGGAGGGGAACAGCAGTGTATTAGGGGGGATGGGAGAGGAGGGGAATAGCAGTGTATTAGGGGGAGGGGATCAGCAGTTGGGGGTGTAGAGGAGTGTACATGGGTAACATAGGGGCAGGGCCGGACAGGCCTACCGGGATACCTGGAAATTTCCCGATGGGCCGCTTTGAGATGTGGCTGCATTTTTTTGTCCTCCAGCGGCCGCCAGGGCCGGATCATCATTGGCGCTTATGGAGCGTCTGCTCCGGCCCCCGTGCCCGCAGGGGGCACCAGTCACATTAGGGACATCCCTGTGTCCTGAAAAATCTTTTCGGGACACAAGGATGCCCCGGTTACCTCTCTGCGGCCCCACATTAACTTTAAAAACGCAGGGGCCTCCGGGAGGTAGCGCACGCAGGGACGTCACTGATGTCCCGTGCGTGCGCCCATAGTAACAGAGCGGAGCAGTGAGGAGGACGAACGTGCATGGTAAGTGACCAGCGGCACGTCATCTTCAGTGTTCCGACCACCCCACCTCCGGTCCCGGGACCTACTGCTCTGGCCCATAGGCCATAGCAGTAGATTGTGACCCGGAGTGGTGGTCGGTATAGTGAAGTGGGCAGTAAACAGGCATAAAGCCTCCAGCCATACACTGTATATGGCTGAAGGCTGAATGTCTGTGGGGGAACTGTACTGCACCTAATGTGGGGGACTATACTGCTCCTAATGTGGGGGACTATACTGCACCTAATGTGGGGAACTATACTGCACCTATGTGGGGAACTATACTGCACCTAATGTGGGGAACTATACTGCACCTAATGTGGGGAACTATACTGCCAACCTAATGTGGGGAACTATACTGCACCTAATGTGGGGAACTATACTGTCAACCTAATGTGGGGGAACTGTACTGTACCTAATGTGGGGGAACTGTACTGCACCTAATGTGGGGGAACTGTACTGCACCTAATGTGGGGGAACTATACTGCCAACCTTATGTGGGGAACTATACTGCACCTAATGTGGGGAACTATACTGTCAACCTAATGTGGGGGAACTGTACTGTACCTAATGTGGGGGAACTGTACTGCACCTAATGTGGGGGAACTGTACTGCACCTAATGTGGGGGAACTATACTGCACCTAATGTGGGGGAACTGTACTAAGCACCTAATGTGGGGGAACTGTATTGCACACCAAATGTGGGGGAACTGTACTAAGCACCTAATGTGGGGGAACTGTATTGCACACCAAATGTGGGGGAACTTTACTGCACATCTAATGTGGGGGAACTGTACTGCACCTAATGTAGGGGAACTATACTACACCTAATGTGGGGGAACTGTACTGCACACCTAATGTGGGGGAACTGTATTGCACACCAAATGTAGGGGAACTGTACTAAGCACCTAATGTGGGGGAACTGTATTGCACACCAAATGTGGGGGAACTTTACTGCACCTAATGTAGGGGAACTATACTACACCTAATGTGGGGGAACTGTACTGCACACCTAATGTGGGGAACTGTAGTGCACACCTAATGTGAGGGAACTGTACTGCACACCTAATGTGCGGGGACTTGTACTGCCAACCTAATGTGCGGGGACTTATACTGCACCTAATCTGGGGGAACTACAACCTAATGTGGGGGAAGCCTTAATCTAGCCCTGGGGGAACAGGATTGTATTAAGTGGAGGGGGACAGGGGTGGGATACAGCAGTGTATTGGGGGAGGGGGCAGGGGGGATTAGCATTGTATTAGGGGGAGGGGTGGATCAGCATTGTATTTGGGGAGATGGGAGGGGGGATCAGCAGTATATTAGGGTGGATGGGAGGGGGGATCAGCAGTATATTAGGGGGGATGGCAGCAGTGTTTTGGGGGGATGGAAGGGGAGGGCGGTCAGCATTGTATTAGGAGGAGGGGGTGATCAGTATTGTATTAGGGGGATGGGTAAAAAGCATTGTATTAAGGGAATGGGGGAATCAGCATTGTATTAGGGGGAGGGGGGATCAGCATGGGTGTAGAAGAGTGTAAATGGGTGACGGGTGGGCACAGGGGGTGACAGAGGGGTGGACAGGGGTGACAAAGGGACAGAACAGATGGACATAGGTGACAAGGATGTGGCCAGTGGGGTAAAGAATGGGGGGAGGGGGAACATGGGTGACAGCGGGGTGGCCAAGGTGACATGGATGACAGGAGGGTGTACATGGGAGACAAGGGGGTTAGAGGGGTGGACAGGGGTGACAAGGGGGTAAAGAGGGTGGACAGGAGTGACAAAGGGACAGAGGGGACAATAGGGAATGGACATGGGTGACAGAGAGGTAGACGTGGGCATGGGTGACAGAGAGGTAGACGTGGGGGGGGGGTTGGGGGTTGTCAGAGGGGTGGACGGATATGGTGAACATAGATAACAGGTGTTGGAAAGGGTTGGCCAAGGTAGACAGGGATGACAAGAGGGTGGACTCGGGAGAAAGGGGGGGTGGACATGGGGGGGGCGGGGGTTAACAGGGGTGAGGGGTGGACATGGATGACAAGGGGAATAAAAGAGCAGGGCAGAGGGGTAAAACAATTAATAAAATAATTCAACCGCCCCTTTCAAAATTAAAGGGCATACATTCCTATTACATGATTGACTGTTTTATATATTATAAAAAAATGTGATAAAATATTTTAAAAAAAATATTTAAAATGTACAAAATATTTTAAGTTAGAAAAAATCATTTAGATCCCTATGTATTCCTTTATTTATTTATTTTTTGTTCCCTTTTCTTATGCGGTTTCATAATCCCTGAGATAAGTAGTTCTGGCCCTAGAGTGTTATATATATTAGCGTCTGTAGCATGTATAAGGAGCATGTTATCATACTGGTGTCTTTTTACAGATGACTGATGCCCGGTGAGAAGGTGAACCCTCGTCAGCTGCACGAAAGGAACCACGAGACAGGTAATTAATATTTATATTAATTACTGATAACAATCAGGCTAGATGTAAAATCTAGACCTGTAGAGATGTCATAGTCTCTCCCTTATACATGAAGATATATGTGTTGTTAATAAGTATATCATCTATGAACAGCTTCTTATATAACACAACCTTGTCTCAGGTACAGAGATTAGGAACATTTATGATCCTTAGTCCCTGTTTTTTATTTGTAGGAATCCCCTTTATCAATATAGTTTTTTTTTTTTATCAGAAAGATTTATTAAGGTTTTTGTTTAGTTTTTGACAAAACATAAAAAACACACATGAACAAATCAAAACAACCCCCCATCCCTTCCCCCCACCCCCAGGAATGACACCTCCCTCCAGGTTCTTATGGCAAATATAAACTAGAGCACCATGTTATAACCCGTGTAGCAGTCACCAAAAAAGAAAAGAAAAGCCTTGGAAGACACATTAGGAGTAGGAGAATATTATACTGGGCTATAAGGGAAGGAAAATAAGAAAAAAAAACATGAAACAAAAGAATCACCACACATTTAGGCCGACACAGAGCAAAGACACATCAATATATGTAAACCAATAAAGGGAGGACACAAAGACCACATCACCCAAGAAAAGAAGCATATCATCAGCATATAGAGCTATGCGTTTATCTTACCAAATTACCCAGGGCCTCCTCCAACTCTCTCAAAGTATGTTCAGGAAGTCTCTCTGGGTCTGCGACAGGGCTGCCACTGGGATAGAGGAAACAAATTGATACACAGTAACATCATCATAAAACTATTTGGAGGAATACGTCTCCTCATAAGAGGAGACTAACACATCAAGAATTTTAGCATCTTCCTGCACCAGAGACCCAGCACCATTGCAGAGACAAAGAATGGCCATGGACTCCTGCTGCACCCGAATCATACGTGCCAGTAAACGGCCAGTGCTTTCCCCACTTTCAAAATATTGCTGCTGCTGAAAAAACCTTTATTATCCGCCATGTGCAGTAGATGTACATACAGTAGAGTGCTCAAAGACTGCCAGCGAACCTGAACAGCACCAGACAGGCTCCCAAGGAACTCCCTCTCAGCAAAAAGCACCTGCCATTGCAACAACTCCTGTATTCCTTGATTCTTCAATTTACATGTGGTAATGTCTCTAATAAACACACCCGGGACAAAAGCCTTCAGAGAATCCCACACTACCCCCAACAAAGCTGAGCCACAATTAATTTCCAGGAAAGATTCAATATCCGCTACCAGGGTGTGACCTATTGTAGGTACCTGAAGCCAGATTGGAATAAAATGCCACAAGGACCCCCTAACTCTAGGACTAGAACTTAAGTTAAGGTGTACATGAATAGGAGAATGATCCGATAAATGACAGGGGAGATATTCCACCAACGCCACCCATGGGAAGATCAGCTCATTACCCAGCACTAAATCAATACGTGACAGAGTACCATGGGAACTAGAGTCGCAGGAATACTGCCTACCTGCAGGATTGCACCAACTCCATAAGTCAACCCACCCAGCTTCCTCTACAAACCTAGTCAGACCGGTAACAGAAGACTCTATAGGGGCCCCTCTACCCCCAAATTAATCTATGGACGGATTCAAAAGATCATTTGAATCTCCTACCAGAAGAAGGGGCACATCTGGCAGGGAAGAGACAAAGGACACCACCCTCCTTACTACATCACTAGAATATGGGGTAGGGATATATATTGCAGCCAATATAAAAGGCACATGGTAAAATTCGCCATAAAGGCACACAAAGCGACCATCAGGGTCAATCAAACTAGAAAAACACTTAATAATAAAGTGTGCAATAAAACTGTATTGCACACCTAATGTGGGGAACTGTACTACACACCTAATGTGCGGGGACTTGTACTGCCAACCTAATGTGCGGTGACTTATACTGCACCTAATCTGGGGGAACTACAACCTAATGTGGGGGAACTATGCTGCACCTAATGTGGGGGAACTGTCGGGGGGGCCATCATAATGAAGTTCTCCGTCTTCCAGACAGCCTTAATGTGGCCCTGGGGTGGGGGGGGAACAGCATTGTATTAAGTGGAGGGGACAGGGGTGGGATACAGCAGTGTATTTGGGGGGGGCTGGGGGTGGATCAGCATTGTAATAGGGGAGATGGGAGGGGGGATCAGCAGTGTATTAAGGGGGATGGGAGGGGGGATCAGCAGTGTATTAGGGGGGGGTGGCAGCAGTGTTTTGGGGGGATAGAAGGGGAGGGGGGTCAGCATTGTATTAGGGGGAGGGGGATTAGCATTGTATTAGGGGGAGAGGGGCTCAGCATTGTATTAGGGGGAGAGGGGCGCTCAGCATTGTATTAGGGGGAGGGTGGATCAGCATTGCATTAGGGGGTATGGGAGGGGATCAGCAGTGTATTAGAGGGATGGGAGGGGGATCAGCAGTGTATTAGGGGGGATGGGAGAGGAAGGGGGTCAGCATTAGGGGGAGGGGGAGAGGAACAGCAGTGTATTGGGGATGGGAGAGGAGGGGAATAGCAGTGTATTAGGGGGAGGGGATCAGCAGTATATTAGGGATAGGGGGGTCTGCAGTGTATTTGATTAGGGAGTTAGCATTGTATTAAAACTCAGGAGTGTAGACGAGTGTAGGATCAGGGGTATAGAGGAGTGTACATGGATGATAAAGGGGTGTATGTGGGTGACAGAGGGGTGTTGGGGGTGTAGAGGAGTGTACATGGGTAACATAGGGGCAGGGCCGGACAGGCCTAACGGGATACCGGGAAATTTCCCGATGGGCCGCTTTGAGATGTGGCTGCATTTTTTTGCCCTCCAGCGGCCACCAGGGCCGGATCATCATTGGCGCTTATGGAGCGTTTGCTCTGGCCCCCGTGCCCGCAGAGGGCACCAGTCACATTAGGGACATCCCTGTGTCCTGAAAAATCTTTTCGGGACACAAGGATGCCCCGGTTACCTCTCTGCAGCCCCGCATTAACTTTAAAAACGCAGGGGCCTCGGGGAGGTAGCGCACGCAGGGACGTCACTGATGTCCCGTGCGTGCGCCCATAGTAACAGAGCGGAGCAGTGAGGAGGATGAACGTGCATGGTAAGTGACCAGCGGCACGTCATCTTCAGTGTTCCGACCACCCCCACCTCCGGTCCCGGGACCTACTGCTATGGCCCTTAGGCCATAGCAGTAGATTGTGACGCCGGAGTGGTTGTCGGAATACTGAAGTGGGGCAGTAAACAGGCATTCAGCCTCCAGCCATACACTGTATATGGCTGAAGGCTGAATGTCTGTGGGGGAACTGTACTGCACCTAATGTGGGGGACTATACTTCCTAAATGTGGGGGACTATACTGCACCTAATGTGGGGGAACTATACTGCACCTAATGTGGGGAACTATACTGCACCTAATGTGGGGAACTATACTGCCAACCTAATGTGGGGAACTATACTGCACCTAATGTGGGGAACTATACTGTCAACCTAATGTGGGGGAACTGTACTGTACCTAATGTGGGGGAACTGTACTGCACCTAATGTGGAGGAACTGTACTGCACCTAATGTGGGGGAACTAAACTGCACCTAATGTGGGGGAACTGTACTATGCACCTAATGTGGGGGAACTGTACTGCACACCAAACGTGGGGGAACGGTACTAAGCACCTAATGTGGGGAACTGTATTGCACACCAAATGTGGGGGAACTTTACTGCACATCTAATGTGGGCGAACTGTACTGCACCTAATGTGAGGGAACTATACTACACCTAATGTGGGGGAACTGTAGTGCACACCTAACGTGGGGGAACTGTACTGCACACCTAATGTGCGGGGACTTGTACTGCCAACCTTATGTGCGGGGACTTATACTGCACGTAATCTGGGGGAACTACAACCTAATGTGGGGGAACTATACTGCACCTAATGTGGGGGAACTGTCCGGGGGGGGGCATCATAATTAAGTACTCCGTCTTCCAGACAGCCTTAATGTGGCCCTGGGGTGGGGGGAACAGCATTGTATTAAGTGGAGGGGACAGGGGTGGGATACAGCAGTGTATTTGAGGGAGCCGGGGGGGGGATCAGCATTGTATAAGGGGGAGGGGTGGATCAGCATTGTAATAGGGGAGATGGGAGGGGGGATCAGCAGTGTATTAGGGGGGGTGGGAGGGGGGATCAGCAGTGTATTAGGGGGGATGGCAGCAGTGTTTTGGGGGGATAGAAGGGGAGGGGGGTCAGCATTGTATTAGGGGGAGGGGGGATCAGCATTGTATTAGGGGGAGAGGGGCTCAGCATTGTATTAGCGGGAGGGTGAATAAGCATTGCATTAGGGGGGATGGGAGGGGGATCAGCAGTGTATTAGGGGGATGGGAGGGGGATCAGCAGTGTATTAGGGGGGATGGGAGAGGAAGGGGGTCAGCATTAGGAGGAGGGGAGGGGAACAGCAGTGTATTAGGGGGGATGGGAGAGGAGGGGAATAGCAGTGTATTAGGGGGAGGGGATCAGCAGTTGGGGGTGTAGAGGAGTGTACATGGGTAACATAGGGGCAGGGCCGGACAGGCCTACCGGGATACCTGGAAATTTCCCGATGGGCCGATTTGAGATGTGGCTGCATTTTTTTGTCCTCCAGCGGCCGCCAGGGCCGGATCATCATTGGCGCTTATGGAGCGTCTGCTCCGGCCCCCGTGCCCGCAGGGGGCACCAGTCACATTAGGGACATCCCTGTGTCCTGAAAAATCTTTTCGGGACACAAGGATGCCCCGGTTACCTCTCTGCGGCCCCACATTAACTTTAAAAACGCAGGGGCCTCCGGGAGGTAGCGCACGCAGGGACGTCACTGATGTCCCGTGCGTGCGCCCATAGTAACAGAGCGGAGCAGTGAGGAGGACGAACGTGCATGGTAAGTGACCAGCGGCACGTCATCTTCAGTGTTCCGACCACCCCACCTCCGGTCCCGGGACCTACTGCTCTGGCCCATAGGCCATAGCAGTAGATTGTGACCCCGGAGTGGTGGTCGGTATAGTGAAGTGGGGCAGTAAACAGGCATAAAGCCTCCAGCCATACACTGTATATGGCTGAAGGCTGAATGTCTGTGGGGGAACTGTACTGCACCTAATGTGGGGGACTATACTGCTCCTAATGTGGGGGACTATACTGCACCTAATGTGGGGAACTATACTGCACCTATGTGGGGAACTATACTGCACCTAATGTGGGGAACTATACTGCACCTAATGTGGGGAACTATACTGCCAACCTAATGTGGGGAACTATACTGCACCTAATGTGGGGAACTATACTGTCAACCTAATGTGGGGGAACTGTACTGTACCTAATGTGGGGGAACTGTACTGCACCTAATGTGGGGGAACTGTACTGCACCTAATGTGGGGGAACTATACTGCCAACCTAATGTGGGGAACTATACTGCACCTAATGTGGGGAACTATACTGTCAACCTAATGTGGGGGAACTGTACTGTACCTAATGTGGGGGAACTGTACTGCACCTAATGTGGGGGAACTGTACTGCACCTAATGTGGGGGAACTATACTGCACCTAATGTGGGGGAACTGTACTAAGCACCTAATGTGGGGGAACTGTATTGCACACCAAATGTGGGGGAACTGTACTAAGCACCTAATGTGGGGGAACTGTATTGCACACCAAATGTGGGGGAACTTTACTGCACATCTAATGTGGTGGAACTGTACTGCACCTAATGTAGGGGAACTATACTACACCTAATGTGGGGGAACTGTACTGCACACCTAATGTGGGGGAACTGTATTGCACACCAAATGTAGGGGAACTGTACTAAGCACCTAATGTGGGGGAACTGTATTGCACACCAAATGTGGGGGAACTTTACTGCACCTAATGTAGGGGAACTATACTACACCTAATGTGGGGGAACTGTACTGCACACCTAATGTGGGGGAACTGTAGTGCACACCTAATGTGAGGGAACTGTACTGCACACCTAATGTGCGGGGACTTGTACTGCCAACCTAATGTGCGGGGACTTATACTGCACTTAATCTGGGGGAACTACAACCTAATGTGGGGGAAGCCTTAATCTAGCCCTGGGGGGAACAGGATTGTATTAAGTGGAGGGGAACAGGGGTGGGATACAGCAGTGTATTGGGGGAGGGGGCAGGGGGGATTAGCATTGTATTAGGGGGAGGGGTGGATCAGCATTGTATTTGGGGAGATGGGAGGGGGGATCAGCAGTATATTAGGGTGGATGGGAGGGGGGATCAGCAGTATATTAGGGGGGATGGCAGCAGTGTTTTGGGGGGATGGAAGGGGAGGGCGGTCAGCATTGTATTAGGAGGAGGGGGTGATCAGTATTGTATTAGGGGGATGGGTAAAAAGCATTGTATTAAGGGAATGGGGGAATCAGCATTGTATTAGGGGGAGGGGGGATCAGCATGGGTGTAGAAGAGTGTAAATGGGTGACGGGTGGGCACAGGGGGTGACAGAGGGGTGGACAGGGGTGACAAAGGGACAGAACAGATGGACATAGGTGACAAGGATGTGTGTGGCAAGTGGGGTAAAGAATGGGGGGAGGGGGAACATGGGTGACAGCGGGGTGGCCAAGGTGGACATGGATGACAGGAGGGTGTACATGGGAGACAAGGGGGTTAGAGGGGTGGACAGGGGTGACAAGGGGGTAAAAGAGGGTGGACAGGAGTGACAAAGGGACAGAGGGGACAATAGGGAATGGACATGGGTGACAGAGAGGTAGACGTGGGCATGGGTGACAGAGAGGTAGACGTGGGGGGGGGGTTGGGGGTTGTCAGAGGGGTGGACGGATATGGTGAACATAGATAACAGGTGTTGGAAAGGGTTGGCCAAGGTAGACAGGGATGACAAGAGGGTGGACTCGGGAGAAAGGGGGGTGGACATGGGGGGGCGGGGGTTAACAGGGGTGAGGGGTGGACAAGGATGACAAGGGGAATAAAAGAGGAGGGCAGAGGGGTAAAACAATTAATAAAATAATTCAACCGCCCCTTTCAAAATTAAAGGGCATACATTCCTATTACATGATTAACTGTTTTATATATTATAAAAAAATGTGATAAAATATTTTATAAAAAATATTTAAAATGTACAAAATATTTTAAGTTAGAAAAAATCATTTAGATCCCTATGTATTCCTTTATTTATTTATTTTTTGTTCCCTTTTCTTATGCGGTTTCATAATCCCTGAGATAAGTAGTTCTGGCCCTAGAGTGTTATATATATTAGCGTCTGTAGCATGTATAAGGAGCATGTTATCATACTGGTGTCTTTTTACAGATGACTGATGCCCGGTGAGAAGGTGAACCCTCGTCAGCTGCACGAAAGGAACCACGAGACAGGTAATTAATATTTATATTAATTACTGATAACAATCAGGCTAGATGTAAAATCTAGACCTGTAGAGATGTCATAGTCTCTCCCTTATACATGAAGATATATGTGTTGTTAATAAGTATATCATCTATGAACAGCTTCTTATATAACACAACCTTGTCTCAGGTACAGAGATTAGGAACATTTATGATCCTTAGTCCCTGTTTTTTATTTGTAGGAATCCCCTTTATCAATATAGTTTTTTTTTTTTATCAGAAAGATTTATTAAGGTTTTTGTTTAGTTTTTGACAAAACATAAAAAACACACATGAACAAATCAAAACAACCCCCCATCCCTTCCCCCCACCCCCAGGAATGACACCTCCCTCCAGGTTCTTATGGCAAATATAAACTAGAGCACCATGTTATAACCCGTGTAGCAGTCACCAAAAAAGAAAAGAAAAGCCTTGGAAGACACATTAGGAGTAGGAGAATATTATACTGGGCTATAAGGGAAGGAAAATAAGAAAAAAAAACATGAAACAAAAGAATCACCACACATTTAGGCCGACACAGAGCAAAGACACATCAATATATGTAAACCAATAAAGGGAGGACACAAAGACCACATCACCCAAGAAAAGAAGCATATCATCAGCATATAGAGCTATGCGTTTATCTTACCAAATTACCCAGGGCCTCCTCCAACTCTCTCAAAGTATGTTCAGGAAGTCTCTCTGGGTCTGCGACAGGGCTGCCACTGGGATAGAGGAAACAAATTGATACACAGTAACATCATCATAAAACTATTTGGAGGAATACGTCTCCTCATAAGAGGAGACTAACACATCAAGAATTTTAGCATCTTCCTGCACCAGAGACCCAGCACCATTGCAGAGACAAAGAATGGCCATGGACTCCTGCTGCACCCGAATCATACGTGCCAGTAAACGGCCAGTGCTTTCCCCACTTTCAAAATATTGCTGCTGCTGAAAAAACCTTTATTATCCGCCATGTGCAGTAGATGTACATACAGTAGAGTGCTCAAAGACTGCCAGCGAACCTGAACAGCACCAGACAGGCTCCCAAGGAACTCCCTCTCAGCAAAAAGCACCTGCCATTGCAACAACTCCTGTATTCCTTGATTCTTCAATTTACATGTGGTAATGTCTCTAATAAACACACCCGGGACAAAAGCCTTCAGAGAATCCCACACTACCCCCAACAAAGCTGAGCCACAATTAATTTCCAGGAAAGATTCAATATCCGCTACCAGGGTGTGACCTATTGTAGGTACCTGAAGCCAGATTGGAATAAAATGCCACAAGGACCCCCTAACTCTAGGACTAGAACTTAAGTTAAGGTGTACATGAATAGGAGAATGATCCGATAAATGACAGGGGAGATATTCCACCAATGCCACCCATGGGAAGATCAGCTCATTACCCAGCACTAAATCAATACGTGACAGAGTACCATGGGAACTAGAGTCGCAGGAATACTGCCTACCTGCAGGATTGCACCAACTCCATAAGTCAACCCACCCAGCTTCCTCTACAAACCTAGTCAGACCGGTAACAGAAGACTCTATAGGGGCCCCTCTACCCCCAAATTAATCTATGGACGGATTCAAAAGATCATTTAAATCTCCTACCAGAAGAAGGGGCACATCTGGCAGGGAAGAGACAAAGGACACCACCCTCCTTACTACATCACTAGAATATGGGGTAGGGATATATATTGCAGCCAATATAAAAGGCACATGGTAAAATTCGCCATAAAGGCACACAAAGCGACCATCAGGGTCAATCAAACTAGAAAAACACTTAATAATAAAGTGTGCAATAAAACTGTATTGCACACCTAATGTGGGGAACTGTACTACACACCTAATGTGCGGGGACTTGTACTGCCAACCTAATGTGCGGTGACTTATACTGCACCTAATCTGGGGGAACTACAACCTAATGTGGGGGAACTATGCTGCACCTAATGTGGGGGAACTGTCGGGGGGGCCATCATAATGAAGTTCTCCGTCTTCCAGACAGCCTTAATGTGGCCCTGGGGTGGGGGGGAACAGCATTGTATTAAGTGGAGGGGACAGGGGTGGGATACAGCAGTGTATTTGGGGGGGCTGGGGGGGGATCAGCATTGTATAAGGGGGAGGGGTGGATCAGCATTGTAATAGGGGAGATGGGAGGGGGGATCAGCAGTGTATTAAGGGGGATGGGAGGGGGGATCAGCAGTGTATTAGGGGGGGGGGGGTGGCAGCAGTGTTTTGGGGGGATAGAAGGGGAGGGGGGTCAGCATTGTATTAGGGGGAGGGGGATTAGCATTGTATTAGGGGGAGAGGGGCTCAGCATTGTATTAGGGGGAGAGGGGCTCAGCATTGTATTAGGGGGAGGGTGGATCAGCATTGCATTAGGGGGGATGGGAGGGGGATCAGCAGTGTATTAGGGGGATGGGAGGGGGATCAGCAGTGTATTAGGGGGGATGGGAGAGGAAGGGGGTCAGCATTAGGGCGAGGGGAGAGGAACAGCAGTGTATTGGGGATGGGAGAGGAGGGGAATAGCAGTGTATTAGGGGGAGGGGATCAGCAGTATATTAGGGATAGGGGGGTCTGCAGTGTATTTGATTAGGGAGTTAGCATTGTATTAAAACTCAGGAGTGTAGACGAGTGTAGGATCAGGGGTATAGAGGAGTGTACATGGATGATAAAGGGGTGTATGTGGGTGACAGAGGGGTGTTGGGGGTGTAGAGGAGTGTACATGGGTAACATAGGGGCAGGGCCGGACAGGCCTAACGGGATACCGGGAAATTTCCCGATGGGCCGCTTTGAGATGTGGCTGCATTTTTTTGCCCTCCAGCGGCCACCAGGGCCGGATCATCATTGGCGCTTATGGAGCGTCTGCTCTGGCCCCCGTGCCCGCAGAGGGCACCAGTCACATTAGGGACATCCCTGTGTCCTGAAAAATCTTTTCGGGACACAAGGATGCCCCGGTTACCTCTCTGCAGCCCCGCATTAACTTTAAAAACGCAGGGGCCTCGGGGAGGTAGCGCACGCAGGGACGTCACTGATGTCCCGTGCGTGCGCCCATAGTAACA
Organism: Hyla sarda; assembly: GCF_029499605.1. Classification (NCBI taxonomy): domain Eukaryota; kingdom Metazoa; phylum Chordata; class Amphibia; order Anura; family Hylidae; genus Hyla; species Hyla sarda. Next base: position 14,900 of record NW_026609553.1, on the reverse strand, counting down.
GAGCGGAGCAGTGAGGAGGATGAACGTGCATGGTAAGTGACCAGCGGCACGTCATCTTCAGTGTTCCGACCACCCCACCTCCGGTCCCGGGACCTACTGCTATGGCCCTTAGGCCATAGCAGTAGATTGTGACACCGGAGTGGTTGTCGGAATACTGAAGTGGGGCAGTAAACAGGCATTCAGCCTCCAGCCATACACTGTATATGGCTGAAGGCTGAATGTCTGTGGGGGAACTGTACTGCACCTAATGTGGGGGACTATACTTCCCTAATGTGGGGGACTATACTGCACCTAATGTGGGGGAACTATACTGCACCTAATGTGGGGAACTATACTGCACCTAATGTGGGGAACTATACTGCCAACCTAATGTGGGGAACTATACTGCACCTAATGTGGGGAACTATACTGTCAACCTAATGTGGGGGAACTGTACTGTACCTAATGTGGGGGAACTGTACTGCACCTAATGTGGAGGAACTGTACTGCACCTAATGTGGGGGAACTAAACTGCACCTAATGTGGGGGAACTGTACTATGCACCTAATGTGGGGGAACTGTACTGCACACCAAACGTGGGGGAACGGTACTAAGCACCTAATGTGGGGAACTGTATTGCACACCAAATGTGGGGGAACTTTACTGCACATCTAATGTGGGCGAACTGTACTGCACCTAATGTGAGGGAACTATACTACACCTAATGTGGGGGAACTGTAGTGCACACCTAACGTGGGGGAACTGTACTGCACACCTAATGTGCGGGGACTTATACTGCACGTAATCTGGGGGAACTACAACCTAATGTGGGGGAACTATACTGCACCTAATGTGGGGGAACTGTCCGGGGGGGGGGGGGCATCATAATTAAGTACTTCGTCTTCCAGACAGCCTTAATGTGGCCCTGGGGTGGGGGGAACAGCATTGTATTAAGTGGAGGGGACAGGGGTGGGATACAGCAGTGTATTTGAGGGAGCCGGGGGGGGGATCAGCATTGTATAAGGGGGAGGGGTGGATCAGCATTGTAATAGGGGAGATGGGAGGGGGGATCAGCAGTGTATTAGGGGGGGTGGGAGGGGGGATCAGCAGTGTATTAGGGGGGATGGCAGCAGTGTTTTGGGGGGATAGAAGGGGAGGGGGGTCAGCATTGTATTAGGGGGAGGGGGGATCAGCATTGTATTAGGGGGAGAGGGGCTCAGCATTGTATTAGCGGGAGGGTGGATAAGCATTGCATTAGGGGGGATGGGAGGGGGATCAGCAGTGTATTAGGGGGATGGGAGGGGGATCAGCAGTGTATTAGGGGGGATGGGAGAGGAAGGGGGTCAGCATTAGGAGGAGGGGAGGGGAACAGCAGTGTATTAGGGGGGATGGGAGAGGAGGGGAATAGCAGTGTATTAGGGGGAGGGGATCAGCAGTTGGGGGTGTAGAGGAGTGTACATGGGTAACATAGGGGCAGGGCCGGACAGGCCTACCGGGATACCTGGAAATTTCCCGATGGGCCGATTTGAGATGTGGCTGCATTTTTTTGTCCTCCAGCGGCCGCCAGGGCCGGATCATCATTGGCGCTTATGGAGCGTCTGCTCCGGCCCCCGTGCCCGCAGGGGGCACCAGTCACATTAGGGACATCCCTGTGTCCTGAAAAATCTTTTCGGGACACAAGGATGCCCCGGTTACCTCTCTGCGGCCCCACATTAACTTTAAAAACGCAGGGGCCTCCGGGAGGTAGCGCACGCAGGGACGTCACTGATGTCCCGTGCGTGCGCCCATAGTAACAGAGCGGAGCAGTGAGGAGGACGAACGTGCATGGTAAGTGACCAGCGGCACGTCATCTTCAGTGTTCCGACCACCCCACCTCCGGTCCCGGGACCTACTGCTCTGGCCCATAGGCCATAGCAGTAGATTGTGACCCCGGAGTGGTGGTCGGTATAGTGAAGTGGGGCAGTAAACAGGCATAAAGCCTCCAGCCATACACTGTATATGGCTGAAGGCTGAATGTCTGTGGGGGAACTGTACTGCACCTAATGTGGGGGACTATACTGCTCCTAATGTGGGGGACTATACTGCACCTAATGTGGGGAACTATACTGCACCTATGTGGGGAACTATACTGCACCTAATGTGGGGAACTATACTGCACCTAATGTGGGGAACTATACTGCCAACCTAATGTGGGGAACTATACTGCACCTAATGTGGGGAACTATACTGTCAACCTAATGTGGGGGAACTGTACTGTACCTAATGTGGGGGAACTGTACTGCACCTAATGTGGGGGAACTGTACTGCACCTAATGTGGGGGAACTATACTGCCAACCTAATGTGGGGAACTATACTGCACCTAATGTGGGGAACTATACTGTCAACCTAATGTGGGGGAACTGTACTGTACCTAATGTGGGGGAACTGTACTGCACCTAATGTGGGGGAACTGTACTGCACCTAATGTGGGGGAACTATACTGCACCTAATGTGGGGGAACTGTACTAAGCACCTAATGTGGGGGAACTGTATTGCACACCAAATGTGGGGGAACTGTACTAAGCACCTAATGTGGGGGAACTGTATTGCACACCAAATGTGGGGGAACTTTACTGCACATCTAATGTGGTGGAACTGTACTGCACCTAATGTAGGGGAACTATACTACACCTAATGTGGGGGAACTGTACTGCACACCTAATGTGGGGGAACTGTATTGCACACCAAATGTAGGGGAACTGTACTAAGCACCTAATGTGGGGGAACTGTATTGCACACCAAATGTGGGGGAACTTTACTGCACCTAATGTAGGGGAACTATACTACACCTAATGTGGGGGAACTGTACTGCACACCTAATGTGGGGGAACTGTAGTGCACACCTAATGTGAGGGAACTGTACTGCACACCTAATGTGCGGGGACTTGTACTGCCAACCTAATGTGCGGGGACTTATACTGCACTTAATCTGGGGGAACTACAACCTAATGTGGGGGAAGCCTTAATCTAGCCCTGGGGGGAACAGGATTGTATTAAGTGGAGGGGAACAGGGGTGGGATACAGCAGTGTATTGGGGGAGGGGGCAGGGGGGATTAGCATTGTATTAGGGGGAGGGGTGGATCAGCATTGTATTTGGGGAGATGGGAGGGGGGATCAGCAGTATATTAGGGTGGATGGGAGGGGGGATCAGCAGTATATTAGGGGGGATGGCAGCAGTGTTTTGGGGGGATGGAAGGGGAGGGCGGTCAGCATTGTATTAGGAGGAGGGGGTGATCAGTATTGTATTAGGGGGATGGGTAAAAAGCATTGTATTGAGGGAATGGGGGAATCAGCATTGTATTAGGGGGAGGGGGGATCAGCATGGGTGTAGAAGAGTGTAAATGGGTGACGGGTGGGCACAGGGGGTGACAGAGGGGTGGACAGGGGTGACAAAGGGACAGAACAGATGGACATAGGTGACAAGGATGTGTGTGGCAAGTGGGGTAAAGAATGGGGGGAGGGGGAACATGGGTGACAGCGGGGTGGCCAAGGTGGACATGGATGACAGGAGGGTGTACATGGGAGACAAGGGGGTTAGAGGGGTGGACAGGGGTGACAAGGGGGTAAAAGAGGGTGGACAGGAGTGACAAAGGGACAGAGGGGACAATAGGGAATGGACATGGGTGACAGAGAGGTAGACGTGGGCATGGGTGACAGAGAGGTAGACGTGGGGGGGGGGTTGGGGGTTGTCAGAGGGGTGGACGGATATGGTGAACATAGATAACAGGTGTTGGAAAGGGTTGGCCAAGGTAGACAGGGATGACAAGAGGGTGGACTCGGGAGAAAGGGGGGTGGACATGGGGGGGCGGGGGTTAACAGGGTTGAGGGGTGGACAAGGATGACAAGGGGAATAAAAGAGGAGGGCAGAGGGGTAAAACAATTAATAAAATAATTCAACCGCCCCTTTCAAAATTAAAGGGCATACATTCCTATTACATGATTAACTGTTTTATATATTATAAAAAAAAATGTGATAAAATATTTTATAAAAAATATTTAAAATGTACAAAATATTTTAAGTTAGAAAAAATCATTTAGATCCCTATGTATTCCTTTATTTATTTATTTTTTGTTCCCTTTTCTTATGCGGTTTCATAATCCCTGAGATAAGTAGTTCTGGCCCTAGAGTGTTATATATATTAGCGTCTGTAGCATGTATAAGGAGCATGTTATCATACTGGTGTCTTTTTACAGATGACTGATGCCCGGTGAGAAGGTGAACCCTCGTCAGCTGCACGAAAGGAACCACGAGACAGGTAATTAATATTTATATTAATTACTGATAACAATCAGGCTAGATGTAAAATCTAGACCTGTAGAGATGTCATAGTCTCTCCCTTATACATGAAGATATATGTGTTGTTAATAAGTATATCATCTATGAACAGCTTCTTATATAACACAACCTTGTCTCAGGTACAGAGATTAGGAACATTTATGATCCTTAGTCCCTGTTTTTTATTTGTAGGAATCCCCTTTATCAATATAGTTTTTTTTTTATCAGAAAGATTTATTAAGGTTTTTGTTTAGTTTTTGACAAAACATAAAAAACACACATGAACAAATCAAAACAACCCCCCATCCCTTCCCCCCATCCCCAGGAATGACACCTCCCTCCAGGTTCTTATGGCAAATATAAACTAGAGCACCATGTTATAACCCGTGTAGCAGTCACCAAAAAAGAAAAGAAAAGCCTTGGAAGACACATTAGGAGTAGGAGAATATTATACTGGGCTATAAGGGAAGGAAAATAAGAAAAAAAAACATGAAACAAAAGAATCACCACACATTTAGGCCGACACAGAGCAAAGACACATCAATATATGTAAACCAATAAAGGGAGGACACAAAGACCACATCACCCAAGAAAAGAAGCATATCATCAGCATATAGAGCTATGCGTTTATCTTACCAAATTACCCAGGGCCTCCTCCAACTCTCTCAAAGTATGTTCAGGAAGTCTCTCTGGGTCTGCGACAGGGCTGCCACTGGGATAGAGGAAACAAATTGATACACAGTAACATCATCATAAAACTATTTGGAGGAATACGTCTCCTCATAAGAGGAGACTAACACATCAAGAATTTTAGCATCTTCCTGCACCAGAGACCCAGCACCATTGCAGAGACAAAGAATGGCCATGGACTCCTGCTGCACCCGAATCATACGTGCCAGTAAACGGCCAGTGCTTTCCCCACTTTCAAAATATTGCTGCTGCTGAAAAAACCTTTATTATCCGCCATGTGCAGTAGATGTACATACAGTAGAGTGCTCAAAGACTGCCAGCGAACCTGAACAGCACCAGACAGGCTCCCAAGGAACTCCCTCTCAGCAAAAAGCACCTGCCATTGCAACAACTCCTGTATTCCTTGATTCTTCAATTTACATGTGGTAATGTCTCTAATAAACACACCCGGGACAAAAGCCTTCAGAGAATCCCACACTACCCCCAACAAAGCTGAGCCACAATTAATTTCCAGGAAAGATTCAATATCCGCTACCAGGGTGTGACCTATTGTAGGTACCTGAAGCCAGATTGGAATAAAATGCCACAAGGACCCCCTAACTCTAGGACTAGAACTTAAGTTAAGGTGTACATGAATAGGAGAATGATCCGATAAATGACAGGGGAGATATTCCACCAACGCCACCCATGGGAAGATCAGCTCATTACCCAGCACTAAATCAATACGTGACAGAGTACCATGGGAACTAGAGTCGCAGGAATACTGCCTACCTGCAGGATTGCACCAACTCCATAAGTCAACCCACCCAGCTTCCTCTACAAACCTAGTCAGACCGGTAACAGAAGACTCTATAGGGGCCCCTCTACCCCCAAATTAATCTATGGACGGATTCAAAAGATCATTTGAATCTCCTACCAGAAGAAGGGGCACATCTGGCAGGGAAGAGACAAAGGACACCACCCTCCTTACTACATCACTAGAATATGGGGTAGGGATATATATTGCAGCCAATATAAAAGGCACATGGTAAAATTCGCCATAAAGGCACACAAAGCGACCATCAGGGTCAATCAAACTAGAAAAACACTTAATAATAAAGTGTGCAATAAAACTGTATTGCACACCTAATGTGGGGAACTGTACTACACACCTAATGTGCGGGGACTTGTACTGCCAACCTAATGTGCGGTGACTTATACTGCACCTAATCTGGGGGAACTACAACCTAATGTGGGGGAACTATGCTGCACCTAATGTGGGGGAACTGTCGGGGGGGGCCATCATAATGAAGTTCTCCGTCTTCCAGACAGCCTTAATGTGGCCCTGGGGTGGGGGGGAACAGCATTGTATTAAGTGGAGGGGACAGGGGTGGGATACAGCAGTGTATTTGGGGGGGCTGGGGGTGGATCAGCATTGTAATAGGGGAGATGGGAGGGGGGATCAGCAGTGTATTAAGGGGGATGGGAGGGGGGATCAGCAGTGTATTAGGGGGGGTGGCAGCAGTGTTTTGGGGGGATAGAAGGGGAGGGGGGTCAGCATTGTATTAGGGGGAGGGGGATTAGCATTGTATTAGGGGGAGAGGGGCTCAGCATTGTATTAGGGGGAGAGGGGCTCAGCATTGTATTAGGGGGAGGGTGGATCAGCATTGCATTAGGGGGTATGGGAGGGGGATCAGCAGTGTATTAGGGGGATGGGAGGGGGATCAGCAGTGTATTAGGGGGGATGGGAGAGGAAGGGGGTCAGCATTAGGGGGAGGGGAGAGGAACAGCAGTGTATTGGGGATGGGAGAGGAGGGGAATAGCAGTGTATTAGGGGGAGGGGATCAGCAGTATATTAGGGATAGGGGGGTCTGCAGTGTATTTGATTAGGGAGTTAGCATTGTATTAAAACTCAGGAGTGTAGACGAGTGTAGGATCAGGGGTATAGAGGAGTGTACATGGATGATAAAGGGGTGTATGTGGGTGACAGAGGGGTGTTGGGGGTGTAGAGGAGTGTACATGGGTAACATAGGGGCAGGGCCGGACAGGCCTAACGGGATACCGGGAAATTTCCCGATGGGCCGCTTTGAGATGTGGCTGCATTTTTTTGCCCTCCAGCGGCCACCAGGGCCGGATCATCATTGGCGCTTATGGAGCGTCTGCTCTGGCCCCCGTGCCCGCAGAGGGCACCAGTCACATTAGGGACATCCCTGTGTCCTGAAAAATCTTTTCGGGACACAAGGATGCCCCGGTTACCTCTCTGCAGCCCCGCATTAACTTTAAAAACGCAGGGGCCTCGGGGAGGTAGCGCACGCAGGGACGTCACTGATGTCCCGTGCGTGCGCCCATAGTAACAGAGCGGAGCAGTGAGGAGGATGAACGTGCATGGTAAGTGACCAGCGGCACGTCATCTTCAGTGTTCCGACCACCCCACCTCCGGTCCCGGGACCTACTGCTATGGCCCTTAGGCCATAGCAGTAGATTGTGACCCCGGAGTGGTTGTCGGAATACTGAAGTGGGGCAGTAAACAGGCATTCAGCCTCCAGCCATACACTGTATATGGCTGAAGGCTGAATGTCTGTGGGGGAACTGTACTGCACCTAATGTGGGGGACTATACTTCCTAAATGTGGGGGACTATACTGCACCTAATGTGGGGGAACTATACTGCACCTAATGTGGGGAACTATACTGCACCTAATGTGGGGAACTATACTGCCAACCTAATGTGGGGAACTATACTGCACCTAATGTGGGGAACTATACTGTCAACCTAATGTGGGGGAACTGTACTGTACCTAATGTGGGGGAACTGTACTGCACCTAATGTGGAGGAACTGTACTGCACCTAATGTGGGGGAACTAAACTGCACCTAATGTGGGGGAACTGTACTATGCACCTAATGTGGGGGAACTGTACTGCACACCAAACGTGGGGGAACGGTACTAAGCACCTAATGTGGGGAACTGTATTGCACACCAAATGTGGGGGAACTTTACTGCACATCTAATGTGGGCGAACTGTACTGCACCTAATGTGAGGGAACTATACTACACCTAATGTGGGGGAACTGTAGTGCACACCTAACGTGGGGGAACTGTACTGCACACCTAATGTGCGGGGACTTGTACTGCCAACCTTATGTGCGGGGACTTATACTGCACGTAATCTGGGGGAACTACAACCTAATGTGGGGGAACTATACTGCACCTAATGTGGGGGAACTGTCCGGGGGGGGGCATCATAATTAAGTACTCCGTCTTCCAGACAGCCTTAATGTGGCCCTGGGGTGGGGGGAACAGCATTGTATTAAGTGGAGTGGACAGGGGTGGGATACAGCAGTGTATTTGAGGGAGCCGGGGGGGGGATCAGCATTGTATAAGGGGGAGGGGTGGATCAGCATTGTAATAGGGGAGATGGGAGGGGGGATCAGCAGTGTATTAGGGGGGGTGGGAGGGGGGATCAGCAGTGTATTAGGGGGGATGGCAGCAGTGTTTTGGGGGGATAGAAGGGGAGGGGGGTCAGCATTGTATTAGGGGGAGGGGGGATCAGCATTGTATTAGGGGGAGAGGGGCTCAGCATTGTATTAGCGGGAGGGTGGATAAGCATTGCATTAGGGGGGATGGGAGGGGGATCAGCAGTGTATTAGGGGGATGGGAGGGGGATCAGCAGTGTATTAGGGGGGATGGGAGAGGAAGGGGGTCAGCATTAGGAGGAGGGGAGGGGAACAGCAGTGTATTAGGGGGGATGGGAGAGGAGGGGAATAGCAGTGTATTAGGGGGAGGGGATCAGCAGTTGGGGGTGTAGAGGAGTGTACATGGGTAACATAGGGGCAGGGCCGGACAGGCCTACCGGGATACCTGGAAATTTCCCGATGGGCCGCTTTGAGATGTGGCTGCATTTTTTTGTCCTCCAGCGGCCGCCAGGGCCGGATCATCATTGGCGCTTATGGAGCGTCTGCTCCGGCCCCCGTGCCCGCAGGGGGCACCAGTCACATTAGGGACATCCCTGTGTCCTGAAAAATCTTTTCGAGACACAAGGATGCTCCGGTTACCTCTCTGCGGCCCCACATTAACTTTAAAAACGCAGGGGCCTCCGGGAGGTAGCGCACGCAGGGACGTCACTGATGTCCCGTGCGTGCGCCCATAGTAACAGAGCGGAGCAGTGAGGAGGACGAACGTGCATGGTAAGTGACCAGCGGCACGTCATCTTCAGTGTTCCGACCACCCCACCTCCGGTCCCGGGACCTACTGCTCTGGCCCATAGGCCATAGCAGTAGATTGTGACCCCGGAGTGGTGGTCGGTATAGTGAAGTGGGGCAGTAAACAGGCATAAAGCCTCCAGCCATACACTGTATATGGCTGAAGGCTGAATGTCTGTGGGGGAACTGTACTGCACCTAATGTGGGGGACTATACTGCTCCTAATGTGGGGGACTATACTGCACCTAATGTGGGGAACTATACTGCACCTATGTGGGGAACTATACTGCACCTAATGTGGGGAACTATACTGCACCTAATGTGGGGAACTATACTGCCAACCTAATGTGGGGAACTATACTGCACCTAATGTGGGGAACTATACTGTCAACCTAATGTGGGGGAACTGTACTGTACCTAATGTGGGGGAACTGTACTGCACCTAATGTGGGGGAACTGTACTGCACCTAATGTGGGGGAACTATACTGCCAACCTTATGTGGGGAACTATACTGCACCTAATGTGGGGAACTATACTGTCAACCTAATGTGGGGGAACTGTACTGTACCTAATGTGGGGGAACTGTACTGCACCTAATGTGGGGGAACTGTACTGCACCTAATGTGGGGGAACTATACTGCACCTAATGTGGGGGAACTGTACTAAGCACCTAATGTGGGGGAACTGTATTGCACACCAAATGTGGGGGAACTGTACTAAGCACCTAATGTGGGGGAACTGTATTGCACACCAAATGTGGGGGAACTTTACTGCACATCTAATGTGGGGGAACTGTACTGCACCTAATGTAGGGGAACTATACTACACCTAATGTGGGGGAACTGTACTGCACACCTAATGTGGGGGAACTGTATTGCACACCAAATGTAGGGGAACTGTACTAAGCACCTAATGTGGGGGAACTGTATTGCACACCAAATGTGGGGGAACTTTACTGCACCTAATGTAGGGGAACTATACTACACCTAATGTGGGGGAACTGAACTGCACACCTAATGTGGGGGAACTGTAGTGCACACCTAATGTGAGGGAACTGTACTGCACACCTAATGTGCGGGGACTTGTACTGCCAACCTAATGTGCGGGGACTTATACTGCACCTAATCTGGGGGAACTACAACCTAATGTGGGGGAAGCCTTAATCTAGCCCTGGGGGGAACAGGATTGTATTAAGTGGAGGGGGACAGGGGTGGGATACAGCAGTGTATTGGGGGAGGGGGCAGGGGGGATTAGCATTGTATTAGGGGGAGGGGTGGATCAGCATTGTATTTGGGGAGATGGGAGGGGGGGATCAGCAGTATATTAGGGTGGATGGGAGGGGGGATCAGCAGTATATTAGGGGGGATGGCAGCAGTGTTTTGGGGGGATGGAAGGGGAGGGCGGTCAGCATTGTATTAGGAGGAGGGGGTGATCAGTATTGTATTAGGGGGATGGGTAAAAAGCATTGTATTAAGGGAATGGGGGAATCAGCATTGTATTAGGGGGAGGGGGATCAGCATGGGTGTAGAAGAGTGTAAATGGGTGACGGGTGGGCACAGGGGGTGACAGAGGGGTGGACAGGGGTGACAAAGGGACAGAACAGATGGACATAGGTGACAAGGATGTGGCCAGTGGGGTAAAGAATGGGGGGAGGGGGAACATGGGTGACAGCGGGGTGGCCAAGGTGGACATGGATGACAGGAGGGTGTACATGGGAGACAAGGGGGTTAGAGGGGTGGACAGGGGTGACAAGGGGGTAAAAGAGGGTGGACAGGAGTGACAAAGGGACAGAGGGGACAATAGGGAATGGACATGGGTGACAGAGAGGTAGACGTGGGCATGGGTGACAGAGAGGTAGACGTGGGGGGGGGGGTTGGGGGTTGTCAGAGGGGTGGACGGATATGGTGAACATAGATAACAGGTGTTGGAAAGGGTTGACCAAGGTAGACAGGGATGACAAGAGGGTGGACTCGGGAGAAAGGGGGGTGGACATGGGGGGGGGGGGGCGGGGGTTAACAGGGGTGAGGGGTGGACATGGATGACAAGGGGAATAAAAGAGCAGGGCAGAGGGGTAAAACAATTAATAAAATAATTCAACCGCCCCTTTCAAAATTAAAGGGCATACATTCCTATTACATGATTGACTGTTTTATATATTATAAAAAAATGTGATAAAATATTTTATAAAAAATATTTAAAATGTACAAAATATTTTAAGTTAGAAAAAATCATTTAGATCCCTATGTATTCCTTTATTTATTTATTTTTTGTTCCCTTTTCTTATGCGGTTTCATAATCCCTGAGATAAGTAGTTCTGGCCCTAGAGTGTTATATATATTAGCGTCTGTAGCATGTATAAGGAGCATGTTATCATACTGGTGTCTTTTTACAGATGACTGATGCCCGGTGAGAAGGTGAACCCTCGTCAGCTGCACGAAAGGAACCACGAGACAGGTAATTAATATTTATATTAATTACTGATAACAATCAGGCTAGATGTAAAATCTAGACCTGTAGAGATGTCATAGTCTCTCCCTTATACATGAAGATATATGTGTTGTTAATAAGTATATCATCTATGAACAGCTTCTTATATAACACAACCTTGTCTCAGGTACAGAGATTAGGAACATTTATGATCCTTAGTCCCTGTTTTTTATTTGTAGGAATCCCCTTTATCAATATAGTTTTTTTTTTATCAGAAAGATTTATTAAGGTTTTTGTTTAGTTTTTGACAAAACATAAAAAACACACATGAACAAATCAAAACAACCCCCCATCCCTTCCCCCCACCCCCAGGAATGACACCTCCCTCCAGGTTCTTATGGCAAATATAAACTAGAGCACCATGTTATAACCCGTGTAGCAGTCACCAAAAAAGAAAAGAAAAGCCTTGGAAGACACATTAGGAGTAGGAGAATATTATACTGGGCTATAAGGGAAGGAAAATAAGAAAAAAAAAATGAAACAAAAGAATCACCACACATTTAGGCCGACACAGAGCAAAGACACATCAATATATGTAAACCAATAAAGGGAGGACACAAAGACCACATCACCCAAGAAAAGAAGCATATCATCAGCATATAGAGCTATGCGTTTATCTTACCAAATTACCCAGGGCCTCCTCCAACTCTCTCAAAGTATGTTCAGGAAGTCTCTCTGGGTCTGCGACAGGGCTGCCACTGGGATAGAGGAAACAAATTGATACACAGTAACATCATCATAAAACTATTTGGAGGAATACGTCTCCTCATAAGAGGAGACTAACACATCAAGAATTTTAGCATCTTCCTGCACCAGAGACCCAGCACCATTGCAGAGACAAAGAATGGCCATGGACTCCTGCTGCACCCGAATCATACGTGCCAGTAAACGGCCAGTGCTTTCCCCACTTTCAAAATATTGCTGCTGCTGAAAAAACCTTTATTATCCGCCATGTGCAGTAGATGTACATACAGTAGAGTGCTCAAAGACTGCCAGCGAACCTGAACAGCACCAGACAGGCTCCCAAGGAACTCCCTCTCAGCAAAAGGCACCTGCCATTGCAACAACTCCTGTATTCCTTGATTCTTCAATTTACATGTGGTAATGTCTCTAATAAACACACCCGGGACAAAAGCCTTCAGAGAATCCCACACTACCCCCAACAAAGCTGAGCCACAATTAATTTCCAGGAAAGATTCAATATCCGCTACCAGGGTGGGACCTATTGTAGGTACCTGAAGCCAGATTGGAATAAAATGCCACAAGGACCCCCTAACTCTAGGACTAGAACTTAAGTTAAGGTGTACATGAATAGGAGAATGATCCGATAAATGACAGGGGAGATATTCCACCAACGCCACCCATGGGAAGATCAGCTCATTACCCAGCACTAAATCAATACGTGACAGAGTACCATGGGAACTAGAGTCGCAGGAATACTGCCTACCTGCAGGATTGCACCAACTCCATAAGTCAACCCACCCAGCTTCCTCTACAAACCTAGTCAGACCGGTAACAGAAGACTCTATAGGGGCCCCTCTACCCCCAAATTAATCTATGGACGGATTCAAAAGATCATTTAAATCTCCTACCAGAAGAAGGGGCACATCTGGCAGGGAAGAGACAAAGGACACCACCCTCCTTACTACATCACTAGAATATGGGGTAGGGATATATATTGCAGCCAATATAAAAGGCACATGGTAAAATTCGCCATAAAGGCACACAAAGCGACCATCAGGGTCAATCAAACTAGAAAAACACTTAATAATAAAGTGTGCAATAAAACTGTATTGCACACCTAATGTGGGGAACTGTACTACACACCTAATGTGCGGGGACTTGTACTGCCAACCTAATGTGCGGTGACTTATACTGCACCTAATCTGGGGGAACTACAACCTAATGTGGGGGAACTATGCTGCACCTAATGTGGGGGAACTGTCGGGGGGGGCCATCATAATGAAGTTCTCCGTCTTCCAGACAGCCTTAATGTGGCCCTGGGGTGGGGGGGAACAGCATTGTATTAAGTGGAGGGGACAGGGGTGGGATACAGCAGTGTATTTGGGGGGGCTGGGGGGGGATCAGCATTGTATAAGGGGGAGGGGTGGATCAGCATTGTAATAGGGGAGATGGGAGGGGGGATCAGCAGTGTATTAAGGGGGATGGGAGGGGGGATCAGCAGTGTATTAGTGGGGGGGGGGTGGCAGCAGTGTTTTGGGGGGATAGAAGGGTAGGGGGGTCAGCATTGTATTAGGGGGAGGGGGATTAGCATTGTATTAGGGGGAGAGGGGCTCAGCATTGTATTAGGGGGAGAGGGGCTCAGCATTGTATTAGGGGGAGGGTGGATCAGCATTGCATTAGGGGGGATGGGAGGGGGATCAGCAGTGTATTAGGGGGATGGGAGGGGGATCAGCAGTGTATTAGGGGGGATGGGAGAGGAAGGGGGTCAGCATTAGGGCGAGGGGAGAGGAACAGCAGTGTATTGGGGATGGGAGAGGAGGGGAATAGCAGTGTATTAGGGGGAGGGGATCAGCAGTATATTAGGGATAGGGGGGTCTGCAGTGTATTTGATTAGGGAGTTAGCATTGTATTAAAACTCAGGAGTGTAGACGAGTGTAGGATCAGGGGTATAGAGGAGTGTACATGGATGATAAAGGGGTGTATGTGGGTGACAGAGGGGTGTTGGGGGTGTAGAGGAGTGTACATGGGTAACATAGGGGCAGGGCCGGACAGGCCTAACGGGATACCGGGAAATTTCCCGATGGGCCGCTTTGAGATGTGGCTGCATTTTTTTGCCCTCCAGCGGCCACCAGGGCCGGATCATCATTGGCGCTTATGGAGCGTCTGCTCTGGCCCCCGTGCCCGCAGAGGGCACCAGTCACATTAGGGACATCCCTGTGTCCTGAAAAATCTTTTCGGGACACAAGGATGCCCCGGTTACCTCTCTGCAGCCCCGCATTAACTTTAAAAACGCAGGGGCCTCGGGGAGGTAGCGCACGCAGGGACGTCACTGATGTCCCGTGCGTGCGCCCATAGTAACAGAGCGGAGCAGTGAGGAGGATGAACGTGCATGGTAAGTGACCAGCGGCACGTCATCTTCAGTGTTCCGACCACCCCACCTCCGGTCCCGGGACCTACTGCTATGGCCCTTAGGCCATAGCAGTAGATTGTGACGCCGGAGTGGTTGTCGGAATACTGAAGTGGGGCAGTAAACAGGCATTCAGCCTCCAGCCATACACTGTAT
>NW_026609552.1:0-29567 GCF_029499605.1 Hyla sarda | reverse complement strand
AGCACATATATGCAGTGTATTTCATGCTGCACAAAATCTTTTAGACAGAGGAAAAATATGCTGCATATTCTCCTATGAGCAGACACACAGGGCTAGCCGTGGTAGCCCTGTGTGTCTGCTCATAGGTGAATATGCATCATATTTCCTGCTACGTAGCAGATTTTGTGCAACATGAAATAGACCGCATATATGCTATGTGTGACCTTACCCTTAAAAAAATCAAGCATCACGTATCAAAGAGACTTCCCCTTCACAAAAAGGCATACATATACATTGCACAAAAATGTACTGCCAGGCACATGTTTTGCTAATACCAGAACAAGAATTTCTCTGTCCTATCAAAAAAAACTAACAAAAAAATAGATAACACTGAGCACCAAATGTCCTACCAGAAAAAAAACATGATGGAGGGAATGTTTAGGGCTCTTTATATAGGCTCGGGCTTCATCCATTAAATTTCCACCTGTCCTATCAGCTTGCATGGTGGAGAATTTCGCCACATGTTGTGCTGCTGAATGGGAATGCAAGGGAAACTGTATTTCACAAGATTATTGATTTTATGAGGTTCTGCTAGTCCTGCCGTTCAGACAGTCCCCAATAAATGTGTCGCCATCATTTATTAGTTTCATGTTCAGAAACTAAAATTATATAAATATAGTTTGTGGTTTTTCATAGATGTATCAGAGCTAAGTTTGGCTAAATATGATCTGTTACCTTTAATTTTAATAGAACTGACTTTGCTTAAACTTATTACAATGCCTGATGCAGCCCTAAAGAGTTAAAAGAGAAACCAAGCTAACTCACAATCCCATTAGACCCGTCCATATCAGTCCCATCAGGAAGTGTAACAGTTTAGTCAGAGGGGAGCGATACTGTCACAGCAGTGCCTGTCCTATGTCCAGAGGAGTGTCTGTCACACGTCACATGAAGGTGTGTGTCACATGTGGAAGGTGTGTGTCACATGCTAGGGAGGTGTGCGAGGGGCGTGCATGTTCACTGGGCCAAACAGAAGCACTCAGATAGCTATGAACTAGGAGAAACCAGATTCGAGCCGCAAGACCTAGAAGTGTGACAAGTGCTTGTGTGCTCACAGGGGCACGTGCCCTCGTACTCCGCGTCACTGCCAGCTGATTCCAGTAGGCAGAGGGGGGGGGGGGGTTCTGTAGGTGCACACATTGCAGTTGGGGTAGAATCACAGTATTATCACGACTCGTGCTTCAAACATATCATTTCCCTATGGAAAAAAAAGTCATAAAGCTGCTTGTGCCCATTGCACAAAAATGACATCAGCATAATTCATAGACTGTGACTTCATATGGCTTAAATCTATAGTATGCCGCCGACTAAAGTGTGTCAATACTCATAGCGCAGCACTAGTTGTATATAACATAAGCACAATTAGATTCCTCTTTTCCTATGGTGAGCTGATTGTTTGCCTGTGCCTTCATACTGTATATAAGGTTGGGCTGATGCGCAAACATCATGATATTTAAAGGGGTATTCCAGGCAAAACATATATATAATAAATAAATAAATATATATATCTCAACTGGCTCCAGAAAGTTAAACAGAATTGTAAATGACTTCTATTAAAAAATCTTAATCCTTACAAAAATTAACAGTTGCAGAAGTTGGTTCTTTTCTGTCTGGCAACAGTGCTCTCTGATGACATCTCTGCTTGTCTCGGGAACTGCACAGAGTAGAAGAGGTTTGCTATTGGGATTTGCTTCTACTCTGGACAGTTCCCAAGACAGGTGTCATCAGAGAGCACTTAGACAGAAAAGAACAACTCAACTTCAGCAGCTCATAAGTACTGAAAGGATTAAGATTTCTTAATAGAAGTCATTTACAAATCTGGCAATAAAAAAGGAAAGTTCATGCAACTCACCGCTGGAAAAGGAATCAGCGTAGCAAGGCTGCCATGGATGATCGGGGAAAGACGGAGGCTACTAACCGGTAAGTTTGGTACAGGTGCACTTCTTCCGGCCTCTTAGAGACCGGAAGAAGTGCACGTGCACAAAACTTACCGGTTAGTAGTATTTGAGCCTCCCGTGTCTCCCCGATCATCCATGGCCTTTTCCAGCGGTGAGTTGTAGGAACTTTCCTTTTTTATTGCCACTTTTGAATACTTACGTTATCCTTGCATTGCCGTTACCTTCAGCTGCATTGTGAACCATTGTCTACCATGGGAGCTTACAAGTGCTGGTGGAATGTATGATACCTTGGTGTAGCAGTTAGGTGCCTCCGTTATTTTGTTTCCAATTTTTATCTTGGAATTTACAAATCTGTTTAACTTTCTGGAGCCAGTTGATATGTAAAAAAAAGTTTTTTCCTGGATAACCCCATTGAGGGTGCATTCACACGCTAGTAGCTAGCAGCGAGTTTCCCGTTGTGGGAAACCCCCTGAAAGTTACGCTACCATTGATTTAAATGGGTCCGCGGACAGTCCGCAAATCTGACACTAATGCGGACTGTCTGTGGACCCATTCAAATCAATGGTAGTGTAACTCACAGCAGGTTTCCCGCAGCATGAAACTCGCTGCTAGTAATAGTGTGTGAACGCACCCTAAGTGTTGCCACCAATATCATGTATGAGAAATAAAAACATTCAGCAAATGACCAAACATTAAATATTCTAGATTGCCCTACAGTCAAATAAAAGTACATAGGATTCACTTGATAAACTAAAGAAGAGAGAATACGAACTCAATAGAGCAGTGGTCTCCAACCTGCGGACCTCCAGATGTTGCAAAACTACAACTCCCAGCATGCCCGACAGCCGTTGGCTGTCCGGGCATGCTGGGAGTTGTAGTTTTGCAACATCTGGAGGTCCGCAGGTTGGAGACCACTGAAATAAAGAATACATGAAAACCTATCCCATGCTACATCCATGCTGACCATTATGTGACAGCAATATCACACATGATCTGCAGCTACAATGTAATCCCGTGTTTGATGTAGATACCATGAGGATACCATGTGTCATCCCAAAATATACACATCAACAGCAATGTGTCACAACTCACAGCGACCTGTTTCTTTAAATGGAAAACAACACAGAGAGTGAAAGTGATTCCCTGGTGACTGTGTATAGACTTTATGATTGTGTATGGAGTGTCAGAGCAGAACTCCACAGGCATGTGTTTTTGTAACTCTAGACTCAAAAGGTCGCCAAACCTAAAACCTGCAATTTCAAAAAATGTGCTATTGGTCGCTTTCACACACACATTTCTGCATCTGTATTATGACCACTGGCCCTGGCCTTACCATGGGGTCTGACACCTTTCAACTGGAGTCATTAGACCCTTCAGGAGGTATGGCCGTAATACTGATGCAATAATGTGTCCCTAATATACCCATGCGAAAAGGTCAAAATCAGTCACATCTACATACAGTGGGGCAAAAAAGTATTTAGTCAGCCACCAATTGTGCAAGTTCTCCCACTTAAAAAGATGAGCGAGGCCTGTAATTTTCATCATACGAATACCTCAACTATGAGAGACATAATGAGAAAAAAAAAATCCATAAAATCACGTTGTCTGATTTTTAAAGAATTTATTTGCAAATTATGGTGGAAAATAAGTGTTTGATCAATAACAAAAGTTCATCTCAATACTTTGTTATATACCCTTTGTTGGCAATGACAGAGGTCAAATGTTTTCTGTAAGTCTTCACAAGGTTTTCATACACTGTTGCTGGAATTTTGGTCCATTGCTCCATGCAGATCTCCTCTAGAGCAGTGATGTTTTGGGGCTGTCGCTGGGCAACACGGACTTTCAACTCCCTCCAAAGGTTTTCTATAGGGTTGAGATCTGGAGACTGGCTAGGCCACTCCAGGACCTTGAAATGCTTCTTACAAAGCCACTCCTTCGTTGTCCGGGCGGTGTGTTTGGGATCAGTGTCATGCTGAAAGACCCAGCCACGTTTTATCTTCAATGCCCTTGCTGATGGAAGGAGGTTTTCACTCAAAATCTGACGATACATGGCCCCATTCATTCTTTCCTTTACACGGTTCAGTCATCCTGGTCCATTAGCAGAAAAACAGCCCCAAAAGCATGATGTTTCCACCCCCTTGCTTTACAGTAGGCATGGTGTTCTTTGGATGCAACTCAGCATTCCTTCTCCTCCATGCACGACGAGTTGAGTTTTCATCAAAAAGTTCTACTTTGGTTTCATCTAAACATATGAAATTCTCCCAACACTCTTCTGGATCATACCAATGCTTTCTAGCAAACTTCAGACGGGCCCGGACATGTACTGGCTTAAGCAGGGGGGACATGTTTGGCACTGCATAATTTGAGTCCCTGGTGGTGTAGTGTGTTACTGATGGTAGCCTTTGTTACTTTGGTCCCATCTCTTTGCTGGTCATTCACTAGGTCCGCCCGTGTGGTTCTGGGATTTTTGCTCACTGTTCTTGTGATCATTTTGACACCACGGGGTGAGATCTTGCGTGGAACCCCAGATTGAGGGAGATTATCAGTGGTCTTGTATGTCTTCCATTTTCTAACAATTGCTCCCACAGTTGATTTCTTCACATCAAGCTGCTTACCTATTGCAGATTCAGTCTTCCCAGCATGGTGCAAGTCTACAATGTTGTTGTCCTTCGACAGCTCTTTGGTCTTGGCCATATTGGAGTTTGGACTATGACTGTTTTAGGTTGTGGACAGGTGTCTTTTATACTGATAACAAGTTCAAACAGGTGCCATTAATACAGGTAACGAGTGGAGGATAGAGGAGACTATTAAAGAAGAAGTTACAGGTAAGTGAGAGC
This sequence comes from Hyla sarda, assembly GCF_029499605.1. NCBI lineage: Eukaryota > Metazoa > Chordata > Amphibia > Anura > Hylidae > Hyla > Hyla sarda. The sequence continues at coordinate 24,796 of NW_026609552.1, read as the reverse complement.
CAGAAATCTTGCTTGTTTATAGGTGACCAAATACTTATTTTCCACCATAATTTCCAAGTAAATGGATTTTTTCCCTCATTATGTCTCTCATAGTTGAGGTATACCTATGATGAAAATTACAGGCCTCACTCTCATCTTTTTAAGTGGGAGAACATGCACAATGGGTGGCTGATTAAATACTTTTTTTCACCCCACTGTATATAATGAAGGTCCTGAGGGATGAGATCAAACAATAATTCTTGGGGGACAGTTTTTTATTTTTAGTCACCCTATTGAACACACCACTGTCAGCCCCTTCCAGCATGAAATGGCTTATAACAGGGAAACAAATATTTCTTTTAAAGAAGCCTGGATAACTGTTTTAAATGTGAAGCCATCAATTAGGCCCTTTTCACATCTACATCAGAATAGCACAGGATAAAAGGGGGGTTTACTGGCTCCCAAAAATTATCCCCTATCCCAGTGTTTCCAAACCCGGGTGTCTCCAGCTGTGGCAAAACTACAAATCCCAGCCAAAGGCTGGCATGCAGAAAGTTGTAGTTGTGCCACAGTTGGAGGCACCCTGGTTGGAAAACACCGCCCAATCTGCAAGAAAAATGTCTGATCATTGGGGGGTCCAACCTCTGGGACCCATAAATGGATAGGGGGATGTGTTATTGTTGTTGTTTGTTTTGTTTTATTTGCTGCATAATCTCTATTGGCACTATTTTGTCCCGCAAAATGTCAGTCACCATGCCAGAAACCAGATGGTCGGTGTATAGAATGATGGATACATTTTAACGCAAATGTGAAAGAAGCCTAAGAGAATAAAATAGTAGTTTAGGATGACAGTAACTGAAGTATTGTCAAGTATTAAATAAATAAAGATCATGCAATCATTCTAGAATGACAGGTAACAGAACAGTCACTGACCATGTTACCAAAAAAAATTCCCCAAAATGTCTCAAAAACAAGCGATTTCCAGTTCCCATTCATTTAATTGAGAATTGTCAAAACAGCATGAAAACAGAGCGGTTCTGCTCGGAAGCTCACATATAGATGAATGGCAGCATGAAAAAAAAAAACACCTGGAAAAAAGCCACCCAAAAGATCTGTAACCAAGATGAAAGTCGTGATTTTCAAGTTGTTTTTTTTTTTTTTGTTTTTTTTCTTCAAGCTTTTTTCTTAAATGTATAATGTATATATGTATGTGCAGGCCCAAGGAGGAGGGACAGACCACAAAGATTAGAAAACACCAAAGAGAGAGAGAGTCCTCTGCCCCTCAGGGCCTGCACCAGACAAAACACTCTTCTACCTGGAGTGTTTCTTTAAAATCAAAACAATCAATAAACAGAAATCTCCTGTTTATAAATATAACATATAAACTGAAATAAATTTAAAGGGCTACTTCGGTGGAAAACTTATTTTTTTTTTAAATCAACTGGTGCCAGAAAGTTAAACAGATTTGTAAATTACTTCTATTTAAAAAAAATTGTAATCCTTCCAGTACTTATTAGCTGCTGAATACTACAGAGAAAATTATTTTTGGAACACAGAGCTCTCTGCTGACATCACAAGCACAGTACTCTCTGCTGACATCACGAGCACAGTGCTCTGTGCTGACATCTCTGTCCATTTTAGGAACTGTCCAGAGCAGCATATGTTTGCTATGGGGATTTTCTCCTACTCTGGACAGTTCTTAAAATGGATAGAGGTGTCAGCCGAGAGCACTGTGCTTGTGATGTCAGCAGAGAGCTCTGTGTTCCAAAAAGAAAAGAATTTCCTCTGTAGTATTCAGCAGCTAATAAGTACTGGAAGGATTAAGATTTTTTAATAGAAGTCATTTACAAATCTGTTTAACTTTTTGGCACCAGTTGATTTAAATAAAATAAAAAAATGTTTTCCACCAGAGTACCCCTTTAAATCAGGAGAGGCTCACAATAGTAGTTGGGAAATACATCCATCACCCATTACTTTTTAAGGCGAAACAAGGGTTAATATCACCAGAAATACAACCACATCATTCATGTAACAGAACCATCAATACAATTCCACCACTGCTATCCTAATTTTCCACCAAAATGTACACATTGCGCCAAAGGGCAAATAATATTGGTAGTGCACATATAGTATTTATATATTGTATACAGTGTTTACATCTTGCTACGCAAGGGTAAACTAATACATAATTGCCATGCAGTATTAGATAGATGTATAACCTATGGTACACACAATGGTGAGGAGAGGGTTAAGTGCCCTGACCCTCAGGCTATACAGCTACAGGCTGAATTGTCCCATAGATGGTGCCCGCTATACCACACTATAGTGGTAGTACTGCAAGTAAGTGGTTAACTCATCCAGTTGACTATTCTTGTATACATGTTTCTGGAGGGTAAGAAAACACAGTGACCTCTATGCCAAGGTGCTTATCATACACAATGCTATGCAGATGTAGCAGAGCTAAGTTAGTAATTTAAATAGCATTATATACCATACTATACAGATGTAGCAGAGCTAAGTTAGTATTTAAATAGTATTATATACCATACTATACAGATGTAGCAGAGCTAAGTTAGTATTTAAATAGTATTATATACCATACTATACAGATGTAGCAGAGCTAAGTTAGTATTTAAATAGTATTATATACCATACTATACAGATGTAGCAGAGCTAAGTTAGTATTTAAATAGTATTATATACCATACTATACAGATGTAGCAGAGCTAAGTTAGTATTTAAATAGTATTATATACCATACTATACAGATGTAGCAGAGCTAAGTTAGTATTTAAATAGTATTATATACCATACTATACAGATGTAGCAGAGCTAAGTTAGTAATTTAAATAGCATTATATACCACACTATACAGATGTAGCAGAGCTAAGTTAATATTTAAATAGCATTATATACCACACTATACAGATGTAGTAGAGCTAAGTTTGTAATTTAAATAGCATTATATACCATACTATACAGATGTAGCAGAGCTAAGTTAGTAATTTAAATAGCATTATATACCATACTATACAGATGTAGCAGAGCTAAGTTAGTATTTAAATAGTATTATATACCATACTATACAGATGTAGCAGAGCTAAGTTAGTAATTTAAATAGCATTATATACCATACTATACAGATGTAGCAGAGCTAAGTTAGTCATTTAGCAGCATTTCCATACCATACTATACATACATGTAATTTGCTGTTACCTGAAGGTCTCTATAAGTCAGTGTTTCCCAAGCAGGGTGCCTCCAGCTGTTGCAAAACTACAACTCCTAGCATGCCCGGACAGCCTTTGGCTGTCCGGGCATGCTGGGAGTTGTAGTTTTGCAACAGCTGGAGGCACCCTGCTTGGGAAACACTGCCATAAGTGCATGTACACCTATCACATTATCTCCATTAGAAAGGTGTGACTGCACATTCTCATAGAGCTAATGACAAATTTAGCTCTGCTACATCTGTTGTTGTGCGCGCGCTGTAGGGAACGGTCAGTTCACCCGGCGCCCTGTTCCTGCATGTCTCTGGCTAAGAGAGGGTTAACCAATATTGCCTAACAATACTGTGGCAGCTGCACGAAGATAAAGAGCGCAGATGGTGCCCACTATACCATGCTGTAGTGTAGATTGTGCGCTGTGCAGAAATAGTTAACCCATCCCGTGCCCATCCTACAGTAGCTGCCAGTCTCTAGATGCAGAGCTATAATAAACACAAGCATGCCCGGGCAGAGCATAGTACTGAAAAGACAAGGGGCATCGTTACTTACCCATAGAAGCAAGGTTGGTACATCTGAACCCCCAGTGTCTCCATGCCTGTATTTTATTTATTTCTCCCTTAAAGGTGTTCTGCAAGCCCTTGGAGGCCAGTGAAAGTCAAATGAAGTAGTGGCTGAGCATGTGTCATTGTGGGAGGTGCCTTATTACACCTTGGCAACTCCAATCCAGAAAAAGCAGTGTGCCTGACCGGTGCCCTGCTGTCTGCCTGCTATTACAGACCTGTTTAATCCAGCACCTACCTGGGGCAGAGGACAACCTTGTGCATAGGGTAAAGTACCAAGGGCACAGGGGGTATACCCAGCACCAGACGGATACTGAAAGCAAAAGCACACACAGCTCTACAGCCATGCCTGTACAGTATATCAGCTGGGAGCAGAAATGCTATGATGTAACACAGTAGCAGAGCTGAGTTTGAGAAATGCACTGTAAGCAATAATGTGGCCACAATTCATTAACCCCTTAAGGAGGCAGCCCTTTTTCACCTTAAGGACTGAGCCCTTTTTCGCAATTCTGACCACCGTCGCTTTACGAATGAATAACTCGAAAACGCTTTTACCGAATATTCTGATTCTGAGAAGGTTTTTTCGTGACATATTCTACTTTATTTTGGTGCTAAATTTTTCTGCGTTACTTGCATCCTTTTTTGGTGCAAAATCCCCAAATTTCATGAAAATTTTGAAAATTTTGCATTTTCCTAACTTTGAAGCAAACATGGATATTCCCAATAAATGTTATTTTTATTCACAAATACACTATGTCCACTTTATGTTGGCATCATAAAATGGACATATTTTTGCTTTTTGAAAAAAATTAGAGGGCTTAAAGTAGAGCAGCAATATTCAAACATTTCATGAAAATTGCAAAATCTGAAGGGACAGATGTTACAGAACTACAACTCCCAGCATGCCTGGGCAGTCTAGGCATGCTGAGAGTTGTAGTTTGGCAACATCTGGAGGGCTACCACTATAACAGTGGTCTCCAAACTGTGACCCTCCAGATGTTGCAAAACTACAACTCCCAGTATGCCCAGACAGCCTTTGGCTGTCTGGGCATGCTGGGAGTTGCAGTCTGGCCTAGTGGTTGCCACAGTAAAGATCACCGTAGTTTCCCTACCTGAGCCAGGATCCAGCAGTCTCCAGCAACGATCCGGGGTCCTCAGGCATCTTCTCCTCCAGGTACCGGCCTACATCTTCTCCCCACGTTCCCCTCGACATCCAGGGTTCGGCAGAACGGGGGGTTCTGTCCTGCCCTGCCATTGGTGAGAATCAGTTCTGACCAATGGAAGGGGATAGGAGGAGATCGCAGCACTGCGACCTCGCTCCTATACCTCACGATGATCAGGGCTGTCCCTGACAGCTCCGATCATCCCTATCTTGCGGGTGATCAGGTCACTAGAGACCCGATCAGGCCGGAATAGCAGAAAATCGCATGTCTGAATTGACATGCGATTTTCTGCAATCGCCAACATGGGGGGGGGGGTCTCAGGATCCCCCTCGGCGATGTGTCGGGATGCCTGCTAAATGATTTCAGCAGGCATTCCGGTCCGGTCCCCAAACGGCTAGCGGCGGGGACCGGAATTTCCACAGGCGTATGCATACGCCCCACGTCCTTAAGGACTCGGGATGCAGGGCGTATGCATACGTCCGGCGTCCTTAAAAGGTTAAAAAAAGACAAATTCAGCTCTGCTGCATCTAAATTTACAATATCTATAATGCATAATCTAATTCTAGGCACAAATTTCCAATTTATATCATATTTCTTCAAAGTGAATAACTATAAATTGCTAAAATCCAGAGCAAGAATCCGACCCATAATATTATATTAATCCCTTAAGGACTCAGCCCATTTGGGCCTTAAAGGGGTACTGCCGTGGAAAACCTTTTTTTGTTAAATCAACTGGTGCCAGAAAGTTAAACAGATTTGTAAATCACTTCTATTAAAAAATCTTAATTCTTCCAGTACTTTTTAGTGGCTGTATACTAAAGAAAAATCCAAAAAAGAAATGCATTTCCTCTGATGTCATGACCACAGTGATCTCTGCTGACCTCTGCTGTCCATTTTAGGAACTGTCCAGAACAGGAAAAAATCCCCATAGCAAACATAATATGCTGCTCTGGACAGTTCCTAAAATGGACAGCAGAGGTCAGCAGAGAGCACTGTGGTCATGACATCAGAGAAAATGCATTTCTTTTTTGGATTTCTCTTTAGAATACAGCCCCTAAAAAGTACTGGAAGGATTAAGATTTTTTTTTAATAGAAGTGATTTACAAATCTGTTTAACTTTCTGGCACCAGTTGATTTTTTTTAATTTTTTTTTTCCATGGGAGTACACCTTTAAGGACTTTCATCCACAGACTAATACGAGGGCTTGTTTTTTGCACGACCAGTTGTCCTTTTGTAATGACATCACTCATTTTACCATAAAATGTATGGCGCAACCAAAAAAAATACTGTGTGGGGAAATTGAAGAAAACCGCAATTTTGATAATTTTGGAAGGTTTTGTTTTCATGCTGTACACTTTACAGTAAAATAGACATGTTTCCTTTATTCTGTGGGTCAATACGATTAGAATGATACCCATGATTACATACTTTTCTATTATTGTACTGCTTAAAAAAAAACACAAACTTTTTAACCAAATTAGTGTGTTTAAAATCCCTCTTTTTTGCTGACCTATAACTTTTTCATTTTTCCGTATAAGCGGCGGTATGAGGGCTCATTTTTTGCGCCATGATCTGTAATTTTTTTGATACCACATTTACATATATAAAACTTTTAATAATTTTTTAAATCAATTTGTTTTGGAATAAAATGTTATAAAAAAAGCAGCAATTTTTTACTTTTATTTTTATTTTTTACGTACACGCCGTTCACCGTATGGGACATTTAACGTTAGATTTTAATAGTTCGGATATTTACGCACGTGGCGATATCAAATATGCTTATTAAAATTTTTTTACACTTTTTGGGGGTAAAATGGGGAAAACAGACAATTTAAATTTTTATTGGGGGAGGTGATTTTTCACTTTTTTTGACTTTTATTTTTTACTTTTATTTTTACATTTTAATAGTCCCCATAGGGGACTATTTATAGCAATCAATTGATTGCTAATACTGTTCAGTGCTATGCATAGGGCATAGCACTGATCAGTGTTATCGGCTATCTTCTGCTCTGGTCTGCTCGATCTCAGACCAGAGCAGAAGATGACGGGAGACTGACGGAGGCAGGTGAGGGGACCTCCGTCCGCCATTGCAAATTATCAGATCCCCTTGGCAGCGCACGCAGCGGGCAATCCGATCGTCCACATTAAGTGCCGCACTTCTGCAGATGCCGTGATCTGTCTTGATCACGGCATCTGAGGGGTTAATGGTGGACATCCGCGCGATCGCGGATGACAGCCTTTACCGGTGGGGCCTGGCTATCAGCAGCTGGGACCTGCCGCACATGACCCGAGCATCGCTCTGATGCTCGCGGTTATGTATAGGACGTAAATGTACGTACTGGTGCGTTAAGTACCACCTCACCAGGATGTACATTTACGTCCTGCATCGTTAAGGGGAGTTATCCAGAAAAAAAAAAAAAAGAGCTAAGGCCCCTTTAACACTACCGTTATCCTCCTGTAAAAACCTCAGTCAAAATATTCCATTCATGTCAATGGGATTTTTTGAGCATCATTTTGCATCAATCATTATGACTAACGTCCGTTCTTTTTAAAATAACGGAGATAAAATAACGGACTATAACGGGTGATAACGGATGGCACATGTCCGTTATTTTGACAGAATGTCTGGCAAAATTGGTCAACAGTTATCATCTGTAGTCAGTTATTTCATCCATTTTTTCATGACCCGTTATTGCTGAATAACGAGTGTCAGAATGCAGGAACATATCGGTAGTGTGAAAGCGGCCTAATTTCTTCCAAAAACAGCGCTACCTTTGTCCTCTGGTTGTGTTTGGTATTACAACTTGGCTCTATTCACTTCAATGAAACTGATCTGCAATACCACACATGACCTGAGGACAGGGATGGTGCTGTTTTTTGAAGAAATCAGATGTGTTTTTCTATACCTAGATGACCCTGTTTAAAGGGGTACTCCGCACCCCTAGACATCTTATCCCCTATCCAAAGGATAGGGGATAAAATGTCAGATAACCGGGGTCCCGCTGCTGGGGACCCCAGGGATCTCGGCTGCTGCACCCACCTGTACAGCTTCCACCTCACACCGGCAACGCTGGAGGCTTCGGATCCCGACCACAATGGCGGACGAGCATGACGTCACGACTCCGCCCCGTGTGGATAGGGGATAAGATGTCTAGGGGTGCGGAGTACCCCTTTAAGGGTCTATTCACATGTACAGTATTCTGAGCAGATTTGATGTGCAGGATTTCAAGCTGTGCTCAGTTATTCAGTTTACATTGAAATCTGCAGCAGAGAATCCTGCGCATGAAATCTGCGCATGAAATCTGCCCAGAATACTGTACCTGTGAATAGACCATTAGGGGTATTCCCCCTCATTTAAAGGGGTACTCCCGTGGAAAACTTTTTTTATTTTATTTTTTATCAACTCGTGACAGAAAGTTTAAAAGATTTGTAAATTACTTCTATTAAAAAATCTTAATCTGAGGAAATTATTTTCTTTTTGGAACACAGAGCTCTCTGCTGACATCATGACCACAGTGCCTTCTGCTGACATCTCTGTCGATTTTAGGAACTGTCCAGAGCAGCATATGTTTGCTATGGGAATTTTCTCCTACTCTGAACAGTTCTTAAAATGGACAGAGATGTCAGCAGAGAGCACTGTGGTCATGATGTCAGCAGAGAGCTCTGTGTTTCAAAAAGAAAACTATTTCATCTGTAGTATTCAGCAGCTATAAAGTACTAGAAGGATTAAGATTTTTTAATAGAAGTCATTTACAAATCTGTTTAACTTTCTGGCACCAGTTGATTTAAAAAAAAAAAAAAAAAAGGTTTTCCACAAGAGTACCCCCTTTAAAGTAATAGATAGGCCAAAACTTTATGAGCACTGGGATCCCTACTGATCCAAAGAATAAAAGAGCTGATTCAGGCTGTTCACATGGCAGAATGTTTGCCACAGAAATTTCTGGGTGCACATTCCACAGGCACCAGCACAACAAGCCGTCACTAGGACCACTTGGAAATGTGCCTTCTATTTTTGCGAAGTCTGGAATCGGAATTTCTGCCGCAGATGTTTCCGCCATAAGCAGTAAAAACAATGGGACTCTGCTGCAACAGAATTTCGGAGCGCAATTTTTTCACCTGATTCCGCTTGGAAATTCTGCCGCGTGAATGAGGCCTCTGTGTACAGACCCTTCATAGTCTTTTCCTACACAGCGACAACCCCCACTGCTGTACAAGGGAACTGGAATACAGATCCATTCATTGATTAGTTCCTGAAGTTCCTTGCACAGCCATCCCTTGAGTTGTAGAATCTGCAGATGAAGAAGAACAATAAATAGGGCTCAAGATATTGCAAAACAACAACGCCCAATATGCCTGGCGTCCGGGCATGCTGGGCATTGTATTTTTGCTGGAGGCACACTGGTTGAGAAATGCTGGTTTAGCCCATTTTCATTCTTTTTATTTTAAAAAAATCCTTTTTCTGGCCTAAAACTATTTGTGGTCAATCCACAGGATATGCCCTGGCACCCCTGTCGGTCAACTCATTGGCACAGCAAATTAGAAACAAACAGTGTAGGGAGCCGGAAGCCTCAGCTCTGCACATTGTTTGTAGTGGTGGTACTGTTTAACTGCAAAGCAGCTACAATTTACTTCAATCAACAACCCCCCGACAATCAGCTATTGGATAGGTACTTTAATAGTTATAGGCCCAAAAAAAAATATATATATATCTATATTATAGATTAATGTATGCAGAATATCTTTCCAATAGCATGTAATAAAAAAATATGCTTCTTTCTATTTAATTTTCCACTATGAAAAAATTACCACTATGGGTCCCCCTTCCAGTCCTGGCCACAAGCCGTTTTTTTTTTTAAAGATTTCAGACTCATGCTGGAGTCTTAAATCTCAGACTGCAGCTGGGACACAGACAAGCTCAGCACTGCTCCCTGGCAGTCTGCTCCTTGTCTGTGTCCCGGCAGCAGTCTGAGATACAGGAATCCAGCATGAGTCTTAAATCTATAAAAAAAAAAAAAAAGTCTTGCGGCCAGGACTGGTAGGGAGACCCCTAGTGGTCATTTTTCAAAGTTGAAAATTAAAGGGGTACTCCAGTGAAAACCTTTTTTCTTTTAAATCAACTGGTGGCAGAAAGTTAAACATATTTGTAAATTAGTTCTATTAAAAAATCTTAATCCATCCAGTACTTATTAGCTGCTGAATGCTACAGAGGAAATTCCTTTCTTTTTGGAACACTGCTGACATCACGAGCACAGTGCTCTCTGCTGACCTCTCTGTCCATTTTAGCAACCATGCATAGCAGATGTATTCTAATGGCAGCATGGTGGCTCAGTGGTTAGCACTGCTGCCTTGCAGTACTGGGGACTTGGGTTCAAATCCCACTAAGGACAACAATAAATATAGCTTTATTATTATAACGTCAGCAGAGAGAACTGTGGTTGTGATGTCATCAGAGAGCATTCCAAAAAGAAAAGAATTTCCTCTGTAGTATTCAGCAGCTAATAAGTACAGGAAGGATTAAGAAATTATAACTTGCTGGGTTACTATGTGAAAACTGCAAATTATAGATAAAGTTGCTGAAAAATGTCATATACAAGTTATATAGTGGCTAGAAATAGTGCTGCTCCTCATATACATGCACAGGGCAGCTTATCCTGAAAAGTCATGTTTTAACAAAAAGTAAGGGATTATCATTATAAGGGTGCATTCACCCCACGTTTTTCTAATACAGTTACCATATACGTTTTCTATTTAAAAACCGTACGGAACTGTATTGAAAACCGTATGCATTGACTCTCCATTGAAAACCGCATGTCAAACGATGCATCCGGTTGTGTCCGTTTTGCGTCTTGTACGGGTTTGTCTGTTTTTTTCCCGTACGCAAAACCGTAGCCTACCAAGTTTTTTTGGTCTAGGTGAAAAACCATATTGAAACCGTTTACTTTTTTTCAACACGGGAGTCAAAGGGAACCGTAGAGAACCATATGTGCGTACGGTTCCATCCGGTTTGCACCATACAGTTTTTGACTTTCCACATGGGCAGTGCACACCGAAAGTTTTTTTTCTTGGAATTTCAATCAAACAAGTGAAACTATATTTATAATAAAGTTAAAAATGTGTACGTTTTTTTTTCTTAAAAAACTGATGCAACCGGACATAATTTTTAAAACCTATATACGGTTTTTAACCGTTTATGGGTTAAAATTTGTACACACGTTTTGATACAGTGTAGTCCGGCTTGGTGGAATCCATTTTTCCATCAAAAACCTGATACGGGAATTGTATTGCAAAAACATGGTGTGAATGCAGCCTAAGGGAAGGACCTCCTTCTTGACTCAACTGAAACTAGGGCCCAGGGGGTGGATAAATACCCAACATGGGGATTTGTCACCAAGAAAAATGTAATTTGTGTTCATTTTTCTGAAAGAACATTGCTCCCAAACATTCAGTGACAAACTTTATACCCCAGAAAAAATGTCTGTTGAAACGCACGTTGGGCTGGTGTTATTCCATTGGATACATCTATGTCTTATATGCATATAAATTGTTTATTTCTATGACTTTTGTGGAATCATACACTATATTGCACTTATTCCTGATATATCACTGCTACTTTGTGACATGAACAGCTGCTAATCTGTTTGCATGAGGTGTGAGTTTATACTCCATACCTGATTATGTGTAACTTGCCTATGTTACTGATATACCAAGACTCACTGATGTATATGTTGCCCTCGGCAATTTGGGGATTCATTCTATATTACATCTTTTTATAGGTGTTTCTGCAGGTACTGGTATGTTGGTGTAGTTAGGTTGTATTACTGTTTTTATATATTGTAGCATTTTTACAATAAATATTGATTCTATGTTTTAAATCCTAGTGTGGTAGCTTATGTATTGTTTGTAGGCTTGTAGGGAATGTATGCTTGCAGCGGGAGACCAAATATCCCCAACATGTCCTGGTTATGTAATCTCTGCATGCATGGAATCAATCCTTCAGTAAGGCTGGTTTCACATCTCAGTTTTACACTACGGGTGCCGGATCTGGCTGGGGGCTCTCCTATACCCCAGCCGGACCAGCGCTGAACTCCATTTACTTTAATGAGCTGACCGGAGTCAAACGGTGACTCCCGTCGGCTCATTTTTTATCCGTATCCAGTTTTGTGACCGGACTTAAAACCGTAGGATACTACGGTTCTAGGTCCGGTCACAAAACTGGATACGGGTAAAAAATTAGCCGACCGGAGTCACCGTTTGACTCCGGTCAGCTCATTAAAGTAAATGGAGTTCAGCGCTGGTCCGGCTGGGGTACGGGAGAGCCCGGTTTGCCCCTCCCCCAGCCGGATACGGCACCCGTAGTGTAAAACCGAGATGTGAATGCAGCCTAATACATATCCAAAGAAAGAAGTTAAAGGGGTATTAATTAATTTTAATTTTTATTATTTTTATTTAAGTGTCCTACAGTGGTTGTAAAGTTACATTATTTCATAATGGAGAATCTGCACCTGTGTTTGATGGTGATCTCGCAATTCTTATGTGATCTTTGCCCCGATGTTCATTTTTAGCAGCATACAAAATGAGTGTTGTCTCAGGCTTTTCCCAGGTTGTAGTGTGACCTGAGACATTACATCACTAGTCAGGTGTTGAAAAGGAGCCTGTCTGGGTGGAGCGACCGCTCGGTGAGAGGGAGATCATTCTTCAAAGGGCTGCAGGGAATTGTAGTTTCAATCACAGTACAGCATAGTAGGGAGCTCAGCTGTGCTGCAATCGGTGGGGTGGCTGATATGTGGGAGGGAGGTATCCTGGGACTTGTAGTTGGATGGAGGGAACTCCAACAGTAAAAAGACATTTCAAAAGAAAGCAGCAGCTTATTGTGGACTCAAAACATAGCCATTTAGCCCCAAGGCAAGCATGGATCCTTCCTAAGCATGTCCATTACTGCCTGGCAGGTAGGTACTAAAGTCACCTTATGTTGGATAACCCCCTTTAAATACTGCATTCCACTAAATCACTTCTTCAAAACATTGTGCATGCACAGTGCGTAGTTGGTAGTCAGAAAAGACCTGTTAGAGTGCAAGAACCTTTCCGTTCTTGCTCCCTAACAGTTCACCTGTGTAAAACCAGTAGCGGCCTATCGCAGCAAGCCATTAACTCTTAAAGAAACAGCGTCCTTTTGTACCACTATATCAGAACATGTGCAGTTCGAAAAATGAGCAAAAAAAAACAATTTCTACTGAAGGTGAGAAAGAGTGCTTTAAGTTGGATTTCCAACATACCATTCAACATATACAAAAGAGAAATTGCTTCTGAGATCCATTCTGGGAAAGCCAGTATTAGGACCGATCCAGTAAGATTCACAATAAGGTATACATACAACCCCTTTAATGCACTTTGGACCAGATCCAAATCAGTTTGCCTCTGGAGCAGTGTTTCCCAACCATGGTGCCTCCAGCTGTTGCAAAACTACAACTCCGAGCATGCCCGGACAGCCTTTGGCTGTCCGGACATGCTGGGAGTTGTAGTTTTGCAACTGGATGGGAACACTGCTTTGGGGAACTGAAAATAAAAACATCGAATACCGATTATCCCGTTCTGTCTTAAATTACAAATACATGTAGTTCAGGTTATAGGCCAGTGCCCCCTATTGGTAGATTTCTGTACCAACACAGCAAAAGGCGAGCTAAAATAAAGTCCCTAATTTTGCATCTTTAAAAAAAAGGAGACAATTTGGTCTAGACTGATTTTTGCTTGTGTTATGGCTGTAAATATAGAGAAATGTATCCACTTCTGCAGAGCTGTAGAAACATAAACAGAAGCAAAGCCAGAAACAGAACGGTCTGCAATTATCCGGCTTAAAATTCTAAGTTGGGCCGTGTGAAAATGATGAAAACCTGCATTAGGGTCTATTTACACATACATTATCTTGTGCATATTTGATTCACAGGATTTAAAGGGGTACTCCGGTGAAAAACTTTTTTTTTTTTTAAATCAACTGATGCCAGAAAGTTAAACAGATTTGTAAATGACTTCTATTAAAAAATCTTAATCCTTCCTGTACTTATTAGCTGCTGAATACTACAGTGGAAATTATTTTCTGTTTGAAACACAGAGCTCTCTGCTGACATCATGAGCACAGTGCTTTCTGCTGACATCTCTGTCCATTTTAGGAAGTGTCCAGAATAAAAGGAAATCCCCATAGCAAACATATGCTGTTCTGGACAGTTCCTAAAATCGACAGAAATGTCAGCAGAGAGCACTTCATTCAGCAGCTAATAAGTACAGGAAGGATTAAGATTTTTTAATAGAAGTAATTTACAAATCTGTTTAACTTTCTGGCACCAGTTGATTAAAAAAAAAAAAAAAAAAAAAAAGGTTTTCACCGGAGTACCCCTTTAAAGCATCAAATCCAGTGCATTAAATATGCATAGGATGCTGTACGTGTGAATACATCCTGAAGGTATGTTCACACGGTGGAATGTCCGTGCGAAATGTCCCCCCGTGAATTCTGGTCGGACATGCCGCACATTTTACGCTGTGTGAACATGGCCTTAAAGAGACATCCAGAGCTGTTCTTTGAACAACAGACTCTCTCTGCTTTGGGGATACAATATCAATACACTGAATGTTGTTTTCGGATTTAGTGGGGCCATAAAATTGATCAGTTTTATAACTCTAGGACATGTAGGGAAGTAAGGGGCACCTTTTAATTTTCATAAAACATGACCCATGATTTGCTATTATCGTACCCCCCTAGAGAATTTTGCTTTACAGGGGTACTCCGATAAAAAACAAATGTTTCCAAATCAACTGTGGCCAGAAAGTTATACAGATTTTTAAATTACTTCAATTTAAAAATCTTATTCCTTCCAGTACTTATCAGCTGCTGTATGCTCCATAGGAAGTTGTGTAGTTCTTTCCAGTCTGTTCACAGTGCTCTTTGCTGATACCTCTGTCTGTGTCAAGAACTGTCCAAAATAGAAGCAAATCCCCATAGCAAACCTGACACGGACAGAGGTGTCAGTAGAGAGCACTGTGGTCAGATTGGAAAGAACTACACAACTTCCTCTGTAGTATACAGCAGCTGAGTACTGGAAGGATTAAGATTTTTAAATAAAAGTAATTTACAAATCTGTATAACTTTCTGGCACCAGTTTATTTGAAAAAAAAAAAAAAAAAAATTCCACCATAGTACCCCTTTAAGGCCATGTTCACATGACGAATTTTCCAAGCGGTATCTGGGAGAAAATTTCAGCTTGGAAATTCTGTTGGATTCTGCTGAACCACGCACATGTAGAGGTTTCCACCATGGAAATTCTGATTCTCGGATCTGACGTAACGATCATTCTTTTGTCGGAATCCGCTTGGAAATACATTTCCGTCTATAGAGACAGCGCATCTCCGAGCGGTCCTAGTGCCACCATCCATCATTTGCCGAATGCTTGCCTGTGTTTTTGCAAAATTTCTGCCAAGTCAGCATGGCCAAAACTTAATGGTGGTTGTAACCAGACAGCAACCAACAGGCCTGACAATGTTAGTTCCTAGTAAAAACAGTACAGATCCATTGTAATCTGTAACATGTAATAAATCCATATAAATTAAATGGGTATCCAGTGATCCAGAATATCTGATAATATGGCACAACCCACTGATGCCAGCACAGATTTGACACCTAAATCTTCTTTGATTTGGCTAATAGTGTGCTATTCATTTAAGTAAATGGGATATTTTGAAGCAGCAATCCAGCACTAGAAAACCTGCACCACATTAATCCTCAGGTTGTGCGTGGTATTGAAGCATAGTTTCATTTAAGTGAATGAAGTTCAGACAGGTGTGGTACTGTTTTTGGAAGAAATTTGCCCTGTTTTGCTATTTCTCGTGAACCCTTTTAAATCTCATTTACATGCAAAGGAAATAGGTTTAAATATAATAATTTTTTCACATGTAAATTTATTTAGTTTTAATTAAAATGTATTTAATCTTAAGACAATGCTCTTGAAGGGAATGTGCCAACAGAAAATGACAAAACATTCATTTTGCCCACTAAGCACACTAAGAGACTTTCTTGTTATAAACACAACTTTTTAGCAGTCTAATTCTTATCATCACAGCAGGATTGCAGTGAAAAGTGACACCAATATATAGATAACACATGATCAGGCCATTCACAATAGGTGATAGCTGAAAGCTTACCACCCCCCCCCCCCCCTGCAATTTGACCTCTACATTGGTCACAGAGCATGCATAGAAAAGACTACCCTACAAGTCAAAAGGGCAATGCTTCCCAACCAGGGTGCCTCCAGCTGTTGCTAAACTACAACTTCCATTATGCTAGGGGGTTGTAGTTTTTCAACAGCTGGAGACACCCTGGTTGGGAAACACTTCAATATGGTCAGCTCCAGCCTACTGTCCATGAGGCTTGCTGTAAAGCATATTTCCAAATGCCCTGTAGAAAGCTCAGGCAATATGCCTGCCCCCTAAAATAATGTACAAAAATGAAATAGGAAGACAGAGAAAATAGAAACCCAATAAAAAAATAAAATAAAAAAAAAATAACATAAAAATATAAATAAATATATAAAAAAAAATCTAGGTCAGCCAAAGCCTAGGTTAGTCAAACCCTTTTTAGCACATTACCATTTTGTTTAAAAAAAAAATAATGGGTACAATTATTCACATGGTGTGAACCTGGTCTTAATTGTCCCACAGCTTTCTCAACATTTAAAGAATTAGCTACGCAGATATAACCTGACAAATGTTTTCCAAGAACTCTAGAATTTGAATAAATAAACTGCAATATCAAACACCGCCTGTGGACAAGAATGGTGCTATCGCTTATAAAATGAAAATTTTCTGTTGATTTTAGTATTTTTCTCCTTTTTGTTAATATTGTGGCTTTGATGTCTTTTTTCTTTTGATTAAAGGAGAATAAAGAATGGACTTTAGAGAACAGACCAGACTGATATGATACATAAACAGAACAATCAAAGGCTATAGAGAAGCAGCGTCCCTCGGCGGATTGTGCAGATCCTTTACACACCTCTAAAAATAACCAATAATCTCTGTCTATTGTTAGTCATATCCTCTTTGGTGGGCGCTCGCTCTATTCAGAGGTATTTTAGGTACCGCTGGTGCGGTGCCAGATCCCGACTCATGTAAACAGCTCCCAGCGCCAGAGAATTCTGCAGGACTGGGCAGCTTCTATGTGCCAACAATATGCAAACTGAAAGCAAGACCCCCCCCTATAAAAGCATAAATCGCACAGAGACAGCAGATAATCCCTTCACAGCTGCGGTTCTGCTCGGGCCCAGAGTGTGTAATACGGCTTGTTTAGCAACCCTAACCTTTCCAAAGTCCCAAGCTGCTTATTTTATTTATACTATAGAACAAGATGTAACGGACTGCTACATTCCAAGGATTCTGAGTAGAACCCTTGGCAGACTTTAACTATTTTTAGCCGTCATTAAATAAGTGGTACCTAAGGATAGATCCGGACAGGACAAAACACTAATGTTGGTGGTCCGGGTTTCATTTCTTCATTCAAAGAAAGGCTGATTCCAGGAATATGGAGTACAGAGGTAGTAGCGAGTACACGGAGCTAGCATTCAGTATTCTATGTTATGTTTAAAGAGGTACCCTGCCCCTAGACATCTTATCCCCTACCCAAAGGATAGGGGGTAAAATGTCTAATTGCGGGGGTCCTGCAGCTGGGGACCCCTACAATCTCCCGGCATTCGTTTAGAGCGTTGGGTGCAGTGCCAGAGGCTTATGACGTCACGGCCATACCTCTTCATTGCAAGTCTATGGGAGGGGTGTGACAGCCGTCACGCCCCCTCCCATAGACTTGCATTGAAGGGGCGTGGCTGTAACATCACCAGCGCGAAGTGGCCATGATGTCACGAACCTCCACCCCACATCGCCAGTCATCCGACACGGAAGTTCCCTTCCGTGCCCCGGATGTATGGGGTGCCGCAGCCAAGATGGGGACCCCGGCAATCAGACATCTTATCCCCTATCATTTGGAGTACCCCATTAAATTATCTGTTTTGGGGAAAACTGGGTGGTCATCAAGAGAGTCATGGTTAGGACTCATGCACGTGTATTATGAGTTGTAGAAGTCTATAGATCCCTATGAATCCGTATGAATATAACTACATTTTTGGAACACTGGAGAAGATTAATAATATGCCTCCTGACAAAGCCACAGATGTGGTGAAACATTAAGGGGGGCCATGCTTTTTGGTTTTAATAGACAGTGGGGGCGATTTATTCAAAACCTGTCCAGAGGAAAAGTTGACCAGTTGCCCATAGCAACCAATCAGATTGCTTTTTTTTTATTTTTCTGAGGCCTTTTTAAAAATGAAGAAGCAATCTGATTGGTTGCTATGGGCAAACTGGTCAACTTTTATTCTGTACAGGTATTGATGAATCTCCACAGTGTGTCTGGTCTCATAGTAACTTGCATATGTCTGACATGGCAATATTATAAGCAGATTCCAACTGAGCTGGTGCACAGGAATTTACACATGTACAATGATGTGGCAGGAGATACAGGCACATTACTTCATTTTAAAAGTGTGTCTATTTTCAATAAAGTTTATTAGAGATGTGATGCACTTTAACATCATATTTTTAGACAGTGTACACATGATTTTTACTTACTTACTGTTTGCAGCAGGCACCCCTTTTTTAAATAAGGGGTTGGCCTCTGAAAAAGGGGGTAGGGCTTAAACTGTGCCAAAAAAAAGTGATACTACCGTGTTTCTCCGAAAATAAGACCGGGTCTTATATTGATTTTAGTCACGAAAAAACACACTAGGGCTTATTTTCAGGGTAGGGCTTACGGTATTTACGATATGTACATTGAACAACATACCATACATTGCCCCCTAACTACACTGTATTCCTGTACCCGGGCTGCAAATATTAAAAAACAAACTTTAACTTACCTTTGTCCTCCGTTCCCCTGTTGCTAAGGAACCGGCCTCATGGTCCCTCCGCTGTTCTTGCTGCTTCCTGGGGATGGGAACGTCACAGAGCCTTCAGCCTATCACCGACCGGCAGCAGCGATGTCCCGCCTCTGCCGATGATAGGCTGAGCCCACTGTCATGTAAGAAGCCGGCCGGCTTCTTACATGACAGTGGGCTCAGCCTATCATCGGCAGAGGCGGGACATCACTGCGGCCGGTGATAGGCTGAAGGCTCTGAGACATCCCAACACCAGGAAGCAGTAAGAGCAGTGGAGAACAGTGACGCCGGTTCCTTAGCAACGGGGGGAACGGAGGAACGAAGGTAAATTAAAATTAGTTTTTTAATATTTGCAGCCTGGGCATTGCCTAGGTCTTATTTTCGGGGTAGGGCTTATATTGCAGCCCACCCCGATAATCCAGATAGGGCTTATTTTCGGGGTAGGGTGTATTTTTGGGGTAGGGTGTATATGCAGCAAAAAAAATGTGGTGTTAACAAAGCCAGCGAATTAGTGGAGCAGACTTAGAGTAGACTGTTTAAGATGTGCCAGAGTTTCAATCATTTAAAAATCTGCCGCAATCTTCGACTGCCTAATTAAGTTTACACTTTCTCAGAATTAGCCAAGTTTTAAATATATCCTCCAATGTGTTTTAAGATACTTTTATGCACTTTTTTCACTAAGCCTGATAAAGGGGTGGAGATCATTAGAACATGTGTGTGGCTTCAGTTATAAGGGTGGATCTTAGATGCACCAATTTTTTTGATGTAAGACTATGCCAACTAACAGATGGTACAAACTTGGACTAGACAGTCTAAAATGTGCCAGTTTTTCAAAGAGCTTGATGCCCTCGTGATAAATTTTGTGCATTTGTAGACTGTCTAATCTAAGTTTACAGAATAAAAAAAAGAATGACAATGTTGTCTAATTCTTGTTTGTTTTTGGAGGTAATTTCTACATAATGTGCCACTCATAGGTACCATAAGGTAAGGAGGGGGTAGGGAGGCCCAATCTGGCAATTAAAGCAAGCATCCTGTTACCACTCTCTACGGCTTTGTCATCTATAATACAGACACGACATCATGCCATTCAGCCAATCACAGAGCCTCTATGCTCATCTGCTTTGTCTTATGATTGGCTCAAAATGCTGCATTTTTGTGTCTGAGTATAATCAAAGATAAGGGAGCAAGGGGAAGATTTTCTGCAGCCTTTGGTACAGGAAGTTAATCACTTCAGTGCAATATACCCCATGGGATGTCTGTATTAATTGCCCCAAGCCACCGGGATTGAACTCACATAGTGCCTAAGGTCACCAGGGATGTCAATATTAACTCCCTTACTGCCCTAGACCACCAGGGTTGTCATTATTGACTCACTTATTGCCCAAGGCCACAAGGGATGCCAATATTAACTCTCATACTACTCAGGGCCACAGAGATGTAAATATTAACTCTTTTACTGCCACGGGCCACCAGGGATGTAAAAATTAACTCCTTTACTGCCCTAGACCACCATGAAAGATATCATTAAACCCTTTATAACTAGAAACCACCTTACATACTGTCATTTATCCCTTCACTGCACCAGACAATGTTATATTAACACCTTTTATGCCCTTAGACTATTATGGATGTTACCACTGTGACCTTTACTATGCTGGATCACTGGGTATGTAACTATAAGCCTAATTCACAATCTTAGATCACAAGGGTGTTACGTATCATTTGGCTACACTAAACTACTAAGGATGCTGCCATAACCCTTCACAACCCTAGACCAGGGATGTTTTCAATGTTGGATGGGAAATTTAGACTAAACGCTTTAAAGAGAAACTGTCAGCTGTGTCACCCGCACTAACTTGTTAGTACAGGCTTGTAGTGCAGGAAAAACTGAATATAATAATACTTACCTACCCCTGATCCGTGGCCCTGTTCATATGTTATCATAATTCTCGTGGTAGGCTTGGTGCACCGCTAGGCCCCGCTATGAGCAGGATTGGGGTGACCTCAGGCTTGAAGCAGTGAAGCCAGCGTGCTCCTACTGTGCACCAAGCGTATATATGGGGACACATGGGGTGTCTACTGCTGCACAATATGAAGTTACAGAGGCTCCATTCAGCCTCCTTAGACTAGGTTCTGCAGTGTAAATGTGGCCTTATAAAAACTTCACGTGCTTTCTCAAACTTCACAAAGTTCTATTTTTACAGCAATCACATCCGTTAAAATCATGCCCCTGACGTCAGCTAACATTGCGTCCAGAGGAGTGAAGCAGGAGGACATCAGGAGTGCCTGGACCCTGGATGTGAACTGCGACCAGGACTGTAACTACCACATCAGCTTCAGTACGATTACCCATAGTAGCAGTCAAGCACCAAGCGGTGCAGTATATAGCTGGGGGGAATATGTATTTGGGGTCTTCCTACAACTATACAGAGGAACAGAGGGGGCTTTAAACTATATGGGGGCACAGAATGGACCTGCAACTATAAAGAGGCACAGAAGGGGCCTACATTGGTATGGGAGCAAAGAATGGGCCTACAACTTCACAATGGGGCAGTACGGGAGCCTGGTCACCCTGCACATATATCTTCTTCAGTTTGTGCATCAGTTGCTAGAATATATAGTATGACTACCTTGACATTAGGCTGATCATGGGGTGCCCTGCTGCAGGGATCCTTCATTGATCAGTTGTAAACTGGGGCTGTACCTGGCAGGAAAGTGATCACTTTCTCTACAGTGTCACCTTAGGAGAAAAGATGGATATTTTGCATGGATATCTTGGGTCGTACATAGCCAGAGACATTCTTTTCAGCCACTCCACATGCTGGCTTATTGATTTATACGTATTATGATTGTAAGATCCCTCACAAATAAAATTGATAAGATATTTGGAAATGGATTTTCTAAACAAGACATCCCCTTTGAATCATAGAGAGTTTTATACTCAGAAAAGAAAAATAAGAAGTAGTAAGAAGTCTATGGACACGCACTGCACTGCTTTAACTGGCTAAGCAGTGATCATATGTGGCAGAGCTCCCTCTGGAGGAGTAATGTGTGTAATGCAGTCAGACCTGCGCTCTGTCATCTAACCACAACATTTTTTGTTGGAGAAAAATGTGCACAGAACGAGTATTTTAACCACAGCTCTTTGTAGACTGAATCAGAAAGTTGCTCGTAAGCAAAGTGTTAGATTCCATTGTTAATTTCTGTAAAATGGTTTGTCCTGCCTGCTTTACTGTATTTCCAGTGACTCACTATTTGGGACAATGAGAATTCATTTTTGCAAGAATATGCTTTATTTTTGGGCGCAGTAACAAGCGTTGAAATAGTGATACCGGTATAAAAAGGGCAGTAAGGTTGTGTCAAGGGTAGGAGCATTTGTAGTTAATAGAGTAGAAAATGTGAAAATTATGAAATGTACTAAATTCCTATTTACATTTAAAGAACAGTTGCCAAAATGTAATGTTATCCCCTATGGACATATATCAACTTACAAATAAGCCTGCTGTACATCTGTACCTTCAATGCATACAATGTTGCCAATTATTGTGCGTCCCTAAGGCACAAAGGTCCAAATCGAGTTAAAAAATATTAGGGGAGATTTATCAAAACCTGTGCAGAGGAAAATTGGGGCAGTTGCCCTTAGCAACTAATTAGATTGCTTCTTTACTTTTTCAAAAGCCTTTTTAAAAATGAAAGAAGCAATCTGATTGGTTGTTAAGGGCAACCACTCTTCCTCTACACAGGTTTTGATAAATTTCCCCCATTCTATCTACAGCAGCCATCAGGGCAGGGCATGGGAGGATCAAGTGGCATAGGGGGGATCAAGAGGGGAAATGAAATGGCACAGGGGAGAAATGAAAGGGCACAGTGGGTGATGAAGGGGGATGAAATGTCCCAGGGGGGTAATGATACATGCAATTGGTGGGGTGCATCACAAAACATGTCTAAAAAGGGTGTCACCAACATAAAAAATTTGGAAAACTCTGCACTATGGGATTGAGGCGCATAATACAGTTTATACTCTTTTATTATTACGTTTTATAAAGGTCCGAGGGCAATGTATTTTCTGGAGGAGACTGTCAAGCTGAAACAGGGAGAATGATCAGTTATGTTCCCTGGGGAAAATGTTTACTTTATTGCCAAATCCTTTCATGCTCTGGGAGATAGGCCGATGCTAAAGTTGTGGTGGCAGTTTTCTCCCCTCTTTACCTTTAGGACACATGCAAGCTCATATAAGAGAATTGGAGGATAGGTGTCAGCCACGTTTTTGTCCGACAGCTATCTTATGTGTATAGCCAGCCTAGCAATCTTTCTTGTCTTAGGGGTTAAGCATGCAAATTCTTTCTCAGTACCAGCAATCTTTCTTTACAATTGATTGATTTACTTTTGGAATTATTGGAATTTGTTTTACGACACAATTTTTTTGTTTTTTGTGACAAATTTTATTTACAGATTAGTGGCACCGCGATGGGGGCGCCTTGTGCGCCCCCATACGCTAATTTATTCATGGGGTACTGGGAAAGAGCGATGATCCAGAATGGTGAGCAGACATGCATGCAGTCCGTCATCATGTGGCGTTGTTTTATAGACTACATCATCTTTGTATGGCATGGATCGACGGGCGACTTGGAAAGGTTTTTGAGGTACTTACAGGATAACACCATGAATGTAAGGTTAACTAGCAAATGGAGTCGCACCAATATAGATTTTTTGGATGTAAAGTTATCTTTTGATGCAGAAGGAACAATCTCCACTGACATCTATAGAAAGGACACCTCCGTCAATTCCTATCTCAGGGCAAACTCTTTCCACCCACCACATGTAGTGGGGGCAATACCACGTGGCCAGCTTATACGTGCCAAACGGATATGTTCCAATGATGTTCTATTTGATAGGCAGGCAGGTGACATGGTTGATCAATTTTCAAGGAGGGGATATTCACGGAATGAGGTAGTACAGGAATGGATCAAAGTTAGACAAATGCCAAGACAGGGGTTATTGACTAAAAAGGAAAGGAGGGAGGATGTAAATAGTGGACATACAAGATTCATTTCACGTTTCAATAAACAGTGGTCGGGCATGAGGAACATACTTTTGCGTCACTGGCATATTTTGCGCAGTGACAACAAATTGAGGCAGTTGTTACCCGAGAGACCATTGATGACACCAAGAAGAGCCCCTAATCTTAGGGACCTTCTGGTAACAAGTCATTACATCCCTCAGAGAATAAGACAACACCCGTTTGGGTCCAGGGGCCCACCCTGGGGAAATTACCCATGTGGGAAATGTGGGGCTTGTGCTGTAATGGAAAGGACACAGAGTTTTTCTGATCAGGATGGTACGCATCAGTATAGAATTGTCCATAATGTCAACTGTGGGGTCTCTGGTGTGGTCTACCACGCGCGCTGCCCATGTAATAAGATCTACGTGGGCATGACAACTCGAGAGTTGCGAGTGCGCGTGATGGAGCACATCAAAGACATGAGAACTGGAGGGATGAAGGTGGGCTACGTGGTAAGCCACTAGCGAGACACTTTAAAGCCCTGCACCAATCAAATTGGAGACTTTTGAGAGTAAAGGGAATTGACAGAATATATATGGGAAAAAGGGGTGGTGATGCTACTAGAGCCCTCTTATGCAAAGAGACTAAATGGATTGTTAAATTAGACACAATGTCCCCTAGGGGACTCAACAAGCACCTGAGTTTCTCTCCTTTTTGTAATCTGCTATGGTTTTAAATATTGTTTCTTTTAATCGAGGTATTGCTGTGCCCTTTGTGAGGATTGATCATTTATGGAGGATTGTCGTAGGAGGACCGACACAATATATGGAAGAAAAAGAAGATAAAGAATTTCATATAGAAGGAGGGAAAAAGCATGAATTTATATATATCAACATGCTCTCTTATTGAA
>NW_026609551.1:25000-29568 GCF_029499605.1 Hyla sarda | reverse complement strand
TACAGGAGGAGTAGACTGTAGTGTCCTGTCTATTATTATTATTATTATTATTATTATTATTATTATACAGGAGGAGTAGACTGTAGTGTCCTGTCTATTATTATTATTATTATTATTATACAGGAGGAGTAGACTGTAGTGTCCCTGTCTATTATTATTATTATTATACAGGAGGAGTAGACTGTAGTGTCCTGTCTATTATTATTATTATTATTACTTATTATTATTATACAGGAGGAGTAGACTGTAGTGTCCTGTCTATATTATTATTATTATTATTATACAGGAGGAGTAGACTGTAGTGTCCTGTCTATTATTATTATTATTATTATTATTATTATTATACAGGAGGAGTAGACTGTAGGTCCTGTCTATTATTATTATTATTATTATTATTATTATACAGGAGGAGTAGACTGTAGTGTCCTGTCTATTATTATTATTATTATACAGGAGAGTAGACTGTAGTGTCCTGTCTATTATTATTATTATTATTATTATTATACAGGAGGAGTAGACTGTAGTGTCCTGTCTATTATTATTATTATTATACAGGAGGAGTAGACTGTAGTGTCCTGTCTATTATTATTATTATACAGGAGGAGTAGACTGTAGTGTCCTGTCTATTATTATTATTATTATATTACAGGAGGAGTAGACTGTAGTGTCCTGTCTATTATTATTATTATTATTATTATACAGGAGGAGTAGACTGTAGTGTCCTGTCTATTATTATTATTATTATTATTATTATTATTATATACAGGAGGAGTAGACTGTAGTGTCCTGTCTATTATTATTATTATTATACAGGAGGAGTAGACTGTAGTGTCCTGTCTATTATTATTAGATTATTATTATTATTATTATTATACAGGAGGAGTAGACTGTAGTGTCCTGTCTATTATTATTATTATTATTATTATACAGGAGGAGTAGACTGTAGTGTCCTGTCTATTATTATTATTATTATTATACAGGAGGAGTAGACTGTAGTGTCCTGTCTATTATTATTATTATTATTATTATTATTATATACAGGAGGAGTAGACTGTAGTGTCCTGTCTATTATTATTATTATTATTATTATTATACAGGAGGAGTAGACTGTAGTGTCCTGTCTATTATTATTATTATTATTATTATACAGGAGGAGTAGACTGTAGTGTCCTGTCTATTATTATTATTATTATTATACAGGAGGAGTAGACTGTAGTGTCCTGTCTATTATTATTATTATTATTATTATTATTATTATACAGGAGGAGTAGACTGTAGTGTCCTGTCTATTATTATTATTATTATTATTATTATTGATTAGTTTATTATTATTATACAGGAGGAGTAGACTGTAGTGTCCTGTCTATTATTATTATTATTATACAGGAGGAGTAGACTGTAGTGTCCTGT
This sequence comes from Hyla sarda, assembly GCF_029499605.1. Classification (NCBI taxonomy): domain Eukaryota; kingdom Metazoa; phylum Chordata; class Amphibia; order Anura; family Hylidae; genus Hyla; species Hyla sarda. Next base: position 28,158 of record NW_026609551.1, on the reverse strand, counting down.
CTATTATTATTATTATTATTATTATTATAATACAGGAGGAGTAGACTGTAGTGTCCTGTCTATTATTATTATTATTATTATTATTATTATTATTATTATACAGGAGGAGTAGACTGTAGTGTCCTGTCTATTATTATTATTATTATACAGGAGGAGTAGACTGTAGTGTCCTGTCTATTATTATTATTATTATACAGGAGGAGTAGCCTGTAGTGTCCTGTCTATTATTATTATTATTATTATTATTATTATTATACAGGAGGAGTAGACTGTAGTGTCCTGTCTATTATTATTATTATTATACAGGAGGAGTAGACTGTAGTGTCCTGTCTATTATTATTATTATTATTATTATACAGGAGGAGTAGACTGTAGTGTCCTGTATATTATTATTATTATTATTATTATTATTATTATACAGGAGGAGTAGACTGTAGTGTCCTGTCTATTATTATTATTATTATTATTATACAGGAGGAGTAGACTGTAGTGTCCTGTCTATTATTATTATTATTATTATACAGGAGGAGTAGACTGTAGTGTCCTGTCTATTATTATTATTATACAGGAGAAGTAGACTGTAGGTTCCTGTCTATTATTATTATTATACAGGAGGAGTAGACTGTAGTGTCCTGTCTATTATTATTATTATTATTATACAGGAGGAGTAGACTGTAGTGTCCTGTCTATTATTATTATTATACAGGAGGAGTAGACTGTAGTGTCCTGTCTATTATTATTATTAATTATTATTATAATACAGGAGGAGTAGACTGTAGTGTCCTGTCTATTATTATTATTATTATTATTATTATTATACAGGAGGAGTAGACTGTAGTGTCCTGTCTATTATTATTATTATTATACAGGAGGAGTAGACTGTAGTGTCCTGTCTATTATTATTATTATTATACAGGAGGAGTAGACTGTAGTGTCCTGTCTATTATTATTATTATTATTATTATTATACAGGAGGAGTAGACTGTAGTGTCCTGTCTATTATTATTATTATTATTATTATTATACAGGAGGAGTAGACTGTAGTGTCCTGTCTATTATTATTATTATACAGGAGGAGTAGACTGTAGTGTCCTGTCTATTATTATTATTATTATTATTATACAGGAGGAGTAGACTGTAGTGTCCTGTCTATTATTATTATTATTATTATTATTATACAGGAGGAGTAGACTGTAGTGTCCTGTCTATTATTATTATTATTATTATTATTATTATTATTATACAGGAGGAGTAGACTGTAGTGTCCTGTCTATTATTATTATTATTATTATACAGGAGGAGTAGACTGTAGTGTCCTGTCTATTATTATTATACAGGAGGAGTAGACTGTAGTGTCCTGTCTATTATTATTATTATTATTATTATTATACAGGAGGAGTAGACTGTAGTGTCCTGTCTATTATTATTATTATTATTATTATTATTATTATACAGGAGGAGTAGACTGTAGTGTCCTGTCTATTATTATTATTATACAGGAGGAGTAGACTGTAGTGTCCTGTCTATTATTATTATTATTAATTATTATTATAATACAGGAGGAGTAGACTGTAGTGTCCTGTCTATTATTATTATTATTATTATTATTATTATACAGGAGGAGTAGACTGTAGTGTCCTGTCTATTATTATTATTATTATACAGGAGGAGTAGACTGTAGTGTCCTGTCTAATATTATTATTATTATTATACAGGAGGAGTAGACTGTAGTGTCCTGTCTATTATTATTATTATTATTATTATTATACAGGAGGAGTAGACTGTAGTGTCCTGTCTATTATTATTATTATTATTATTATTATACAGGAGGAGTAGACTGTAGTGTCCTGTCTATTATTATTATTTATACAGGAGGAGTAGACTGTAGTGTCCTGTCTATTATTATTATTATTATTATACAGGAGGAGTAGACTGTAGTGTCCCGTCTATTATTATTATTATTATTATACAGGAGGAGTAGACTGTAGTGTCCTGTCTATTATTATTATTATTATTATTATAATACAGGAGGAGTAGACTGTAGTGTCCTGTCTATTATTATTATTATTATACAGGAGGAGTAGACTGTAGTGTCCTGTCTAATATTATTATTATTATTATACAGGAGGAGTAGACTGTAGTGTCCTGTCTATTATTATTATTATTATTATTATACAGGAGGAGTAGACTGTAGTGTCCTGTCTATTATTATTATTATTATTATACAGGAGGAGTAGACTGTAGTGTCCTGTCTATTATTATTATTATTATTATTATACAGGAGGAGTAGACTGTAGTGTCCTGTCTAATATTATTATTATTATTATTATACAAGGAGGAGTAGACTGTAGTGTCCTGTCTATTATTATTATTATTATTATTATTATACAGGAGGAGTAGACTGTAGTGTCCTGTCTATTATTATTATTATTATACAGGAGGAGTAGACTGTAGTGTCCTGTCTATTATTATTATTATTATTATACAGGAGGAGTAGACTGTAGTGTCCTGTCTATTATTATTATTATTATACAGGAGGAGTAGACTGTAGTGTCCTGTCTATTATTATTATTATTATTATTATTATTATTATACAGGAGGAGTAGACTGTAGTGTCCTGTCTATTATTATTATTATTATACAGGAGGAGTAGACTGTAGTGTCCCTGTCTATTATTATTATTATTATTATTATACAGGAGGAGTAGACTGTAGTGTCCTGTCTATTATTATTATTATTATTATACAGGAGGAGTAGACTGTAGTGTCCTGTCTATTATTATTATTATTATTATACAGGAGGAGTAGACTGTAGTGTCCTGTCTATTATTATTATTATTATTATTATTACAGAAGGAGTAGACTGTAGTGTCCTGTCTATTATTATTATTATTATTATTATTATTATACAGGAGGAGTAGACTGTAGTGTCCTGTCTATTATTATTATTATTATTATTATTATTATACAGGAGGAGTAGACTGTAGTGTCCTGTCTATTATTATTATTATTATTATACAGGAGGAGTATACTGTAGTGTCCTGTCTATTATTATTATTATTATTATTATTATTATACAGGAGGAATAGACTGTAGTGTCCTATATATTATTATTATTATACAGGAGGAGTAGACTGTAGTGTCCTGTCTATTATTATT
>NW_026609551.1:0-17500 GCF_029499605.1 Hyla sarda | reverse complement strand
ACTGGAGACTGGGGGGGGGGTAATAATATAACGGGGGTCTACAGGTGGAGCAGACCCTACTGTACTGGAGACTGGGGGGGGGTAACAATAATATAACGGGGGTCTACAGGTGGAGCAGACCATACTGTACTGGAGACTGGGGGGGGTAATAATAATATAACGGGGGTCTACAGGTGGAGCAGACCATACTGTACTGGAGACTGGGGGGGTAATAATAATATAACGGGGGTCTACAGGTGGAGCAGACCCTACTGTACTGGAGACTGGGGGGGTAATAATATAACGGGGGTCTACAGGTGGAGCAGACCATACTGTACTGGAGGCTGGGGGGGGGGGGTAATAATAATATAACGGGGGTCTACAGGTGGAGCAGACCCTACTGTACTGGAGGCTGGGGGGGGGTAATAATAATATAACGGGGGTCTACAGGTGGAGCAGACCCTACTGTACTGGAGGCTGGGGGGGGTAATAATAATATAACGGGGGTCTACAGGTGGAGCATACCCTACTGTACTGGAGGCTGGGGGGGGGTAATAATAATATAACGGGGGTCTACAGGTGGAGCAGACCATACTGTACTGGAGACTGGGGGGGGTAATAATAATATAACGGGGGTCTACAGGTGGAGCAGACCCTACTGTACTGGAGACTGGGGGGGGGGTAATAATATAACGGGGGTCTACAGGTGGAGCAGACCCTACTGTACTGTAGACTGGGGGGGTAACAATAATATAACGGGGGTCTACAGGTGGAGCAGACCCTACTGTACTGGAGACTGGGGGGGTAATAATAATATAACGGGGGTCTACAGGTGGAGCAGACCATACTGTACTGACTGGGGGGGTAATAATATAACGGGGGTCTACAGGTGGAGCAGACCCTACTGTACTGGAGACTGGGGGGGGGGTAACAATAATATAACGGGGGTCTACAGGTGGAGCAGACCATACTGTACTGGAGACTGGGGGGGTAATAATAATATAACGGGGGTCTACAGGTGGAGCAGACCATACTGTACTGGAGACTGGGGGGGGTAATAATAATATAACGGGGGTCTACAGGTGGAGCAGACCCTACTGTACTGGAGACTGGGGGGGTAATAATATAACGGGGGTCTACAGGTGGAGCAGACCATACTGTACTGGAGGCTGGGGGGGGGGGTAATAATAATATAACGGGGGTCTACAGGTGGAGCAGACCCTACTGTACTGGAGGCTGGGGGGGGTAATAATAATATAACGGGGGTCTACAGGTGGAGCAGACCCTACTGTACTGGAGACTGGGGGGGGTAATAATATAACGGGGGTCTACAGGTGGAGCAGACCATACTGTACTGGAGACTGGGGGGGGTAACAATAATATAACGGGGGTCTACAGGTGGAGCAGACCCAACTGTACTGGAGACTGGGGGGGTAATAATAATATAACGGGGGTCTACAGGTGGAGCAGACCCTACTGTACTGGAGACTGGGGGGGGATAATAATATAACGGGGGTCTACAGGTGGAGCAGACCCTACTGTACTGGAGACTGGGGGGATAATAATATAACGGGGGTCTACAGGTGGAGCAGACCCTACTGTACTGGAGACTGGGGGGGGGGATAATAATATAACGGGGGTCTACAGGTGGAGCAGACCATACTGTACTGGAGACTGGGGGGGGGGGTAATAATAATATAACGGGGGTCTACAGGTGGAGCAGACCCTACTGTACTGGAGACTGGGGGGGGGGGTAATAATATAACGGGGGTCTACAGGTGGAGCAGACCATACTGTACTGGAGACTGGGGGGGGGTAATAATAATATAACGGGGGTCTTCAGGTGGAGCAGACCCTACTGTACTGGAGACTGGGGGGGGGGGGTAATAATATAACGGGGGTCTACAGGTGGAGCAGACCATACTGTACTGGAGACTGGGGGGGGGTAATAATAATATAACGGGGGTCTACAAGTGGAGCAGACCCTACTGTACTGGAGACTGGGGGGGGGGTAATAATAATATAACGGGGGTCTACAGGTGGAGCAGACCCTACTGTACTGGAGACTGGGGGGGGGTAATAATAATATAACGGGGGTCTACAGGTGGAGCAGACCCTACTGTACTGGAGACTGGGGGGGGGTAATAATAATATAACGGGGGTCTTCAGGTGGAGCAGACCCTACTGTACTGGAGACTGGGGGGGGGGGGTAATAATATAACGGGGGTCTACAGGTGGAGCAGACCATACTGTACTGGAGACTGGGGGGGGGGGTAATAATAATATAACGGGGGTCTACAAGTGGAGCAGACCATACTGTACTGGAGACTGGGGGGGGGGTAATAATAATATAACGGGGGTCTACAGGTGGAGCAGACCCTACTGTACTGGAGACTGGGGGGGGGGGTCAATAATAATATAACGGGGGTCTACAGGTGGAGCAGACCCTACTGTACTGGAGACTGGGGGGGTAATAATAATATAACGGGGGTCTACAGGTGGAGCAGACCCTACTGTACTGGAGACTGGGGGGGTAATAATATAACGGGGGTCTACAGGTGGAGCAGACCCTACTGTACTGGAGACTGGGGGGGGGAATAATAATATAACGGGGGTCTACAGGTGGAGCAGACCATACTGTACTGGAGACTGGGGGGGGTAATAATAATATAACGGGGGTCTACAGGTGGAGCAGACCCTACTGTACTGGAGACTGGGGGGGGGTAATAATAGAACGGGGGTCTACAGGTGGAGCAGACCCTACTGTACTGGAGACTGGTTGGGGGGTAATCATAATATAACGGGGGTCTGTCTACAGGTGGAGCAGACCATACTGTACTGGAGACTGGGGGGTCAATAATAATATAACGGGTGTCTACAGGTGGAGCAGACCCTACTGTTCTGGAGACTGGGGGGGTAATAATAATATAACGGGGGTCTACAGGTGGAGCAGACCCTACTGTACTGGAGACTGGGGGGGGTAATAATAATATAACGGGGGTCTACAGGTGGAGCAGACCATACTGTACTGGAGACTGGGGGGGGGGTAATAATAATATAACGGGGGTCTACAGGTGGAGCAGACCATACTGTACTGGAGACTGGGGGGGGGGGTAATAATAATATAACGGGGGTCTACAGGTGGAGCCGACCCTACTGTACTGGAGACTGGGGGGGGGGGGGTAATAATAATATAACGGGGGTCTACAGGTGGAGCAGACCATACTGTACTGGAGACTGGGGGGGGGGGTAATAATAATATAACGGGGGTCTACAGGTGGAGCAGACCATACTGTACTGGAGACTGGGGGGGGTAATAATATAACGGGGGTCTACAGGTGGAGCAGACCCTACTGTACTGGAGACTGGGGGGGTAATAATAATATAACGGGGGTCTACAGGTGGAGCAGACCCTACTGTACTGGAGACTGGGGGGGGTAATAATATAACGGGGGTCTACAGGTGGAGCAGACCCTACTGTACTGGAGACTGGGGGGGGGGGGGTAACAATAATATAACGGGGGTCTACAGGTGGAGCAGACCCTACTGTACTGGAGACTGGGGGGGGTAATAATATAACGGGGGTCTACAGGTGGAGCAGACCATACTGTACTGGAGACTGGGGGGGGTAACAATAATATAACGAGGGTCTACAGGTGGAGCAGACCATACTGTACTGGAGACTGGGGGGGGGTAATAATAATATAACGGGGGTCTACAGGTGGAGCAGACCCTACTGTACTGGAGACTGGGGGGGTAATAATAATATAACGGGGGTCTACAGGTGGAGCAGACCCTACTGTACTGAAGACTGGGGGGGATAATAATATAACGGGGGTCTACAGGTGGAGCAGACCCTACTGTACTGGAGACTGGGGGGGTAACAATAATATAACGGGGGTCTACAGGTGGAGCAGACCATACTGTACTGGAGACTGGGGGGGTAATAATAATATAACGGGGGTCTACAGGTGGAGCAGACCCTACTGTACTGGAGACTGGGGGGGTAATAATAATATAACGGGGGTCTACAGGTGGAGCAGACCATACTGTACTGGAGACTGGGGGGGGGGGTAATAATAATATAACGGGGGTCTACAGGTGGAGCAGACCATACTGTACTGGAGACTGGGGGGGGGGGTAATAATAATATAACGGGGGTCTACAGGTGGAGCCGACCCTACTGTACTGGAGACTGGGGGGGGGGGGTAATAATAATATAACGGGGGTCTACAGGTGGAGCAGACCATACTGTACTGGAGACTGGGGGGGGGGTAATAATAATATAACGGGGGTCTACAGGTGGAGCAGACCATACTGTACTGGAGACTGGGGGGGGTAATAATATAACGGGGGTCTACAGGTGGAGCAGACCCTACTGTACTGGAGACTGGGGGGGGGTAATAATATAACGGGGGTCTACAGGTGGAGCAGACCCTACTGTACTGGAGACTGGGGGGGGTAATAATATAACGGGGGTCTACAGGTGGAGCAGACCCTACTGTACTGGAGACTGGGGGGGGTAATAATATAACGGGGGTCTACAGGTGGAGCAGACCATACTGTACTGGAGACTGGGGGGGGTAACAATAATATAACGAGGGTCTACAGGTGGAGCAGACCATACTGTACTGGAGACTGGGGGGGTAATAATAATATAACGGGGGTCTACAGGTGGAGCAGACCCTACTGTACTGGAGACTGGGGGGGTAATAATAATATAACGGGGGTCTACAGGTGGAGCAGACCCTACTGTACTGAAGACTGGGGGGGATAATAATATAACGGGGGTCTACAGGTGGAGCAGACCCTACTGTACTGGAGACTGGGGGGGGTAACAATAATATAACGGGGGTCTACAGGTGGAGCAGACCATACTGTACTGGAGACTGGGGGGGTAATAATATAACGGGGGTCTACAGGTGGAGCAGACCCTACTGTACTGGAGACTGGGGGGGGTAATAATATAACGGGGGTCTACAGGTGGAGCAGACCCTACTGTACTGGAGACTGGGGGGGGGTAATAATATAACGGGGGTCTACAGGTGGAGCAGACCCTACTGTACTGGAGACTGGGGGGGGTAATAATATAACGGGGGTCTACAGGTGGAGCAGACCCTACTGTACTGGAGACTGGGGGGGGGTAATAATAATATAACGGGGGTCTACAGGTGGAGCAGACCCTACTGTACTGGAGACTGGGGGGGTAATAATAATATAACGGGGGTCTACAGGTGGAGCATACCCTACTGTACTGGAGACTGGGGGGGGGGTAATAATAATATAACGGGGGTCTACAGGTGGAGCAGACCCTACTGTACTGGAGACTGGGGGGGTAATAATAATATAACGGGGGTCTACAGGTGGAGCAGACCATACTGTACTGGAGACTGGGGGGGGGGGTAATAATAATATAACGGGGGTCTACAGGTGGAGCAGACCCTACTGTACTGGAGACTGGGGGGGGGGGTAATAATAATATAACGGGGGTCTACAGGTGGAGCAGACCCTACTGTACTGGAGACTGGGGGGGGGGTAATAATAACATAACGGGGGTCTACAGGTGGAGCAGACCCTACTGTACTGGAGACTGGGGGGGGGTAATAATATAACGGGGGTCTACAGGTGGAGCAGACCCTACTGTACTGGAGACTGGGGGGGTAATAATATAACGGGGGTCTACAGGTGGAGCAGACCCTACTGTACTGGAGACTGGGGGGGGGGTAATAATAATATAACGGGCGTCTACAGGTGGAGCAGACCCTACTGTACTGGAGACTGGGGGGGTAATAATATAACGGGGGTCTACAGGTGGAGCAGACCCTACTGTACTGGAGACTGGGGGGGTAATAATATAACGGGGGGTCTACAGGTGGAGCAGACCATACTGTACTGGAGACTGGGGGGGGTAATAATAATATAACGGGGGTCTACAGGTGGAGCAGACCCTACTGTACTGGAGACTGGGGGGGTAATAATAATATAACGGGGGTCTACAGGTGGAGCAGACCTTACTGTTCTGGAGACTGGGGGGGAGGGTAATAATAATATAACGGGGGTCTACAGGTGGAGCAGACCCTACTGTACTGGAGACTGGGGGGGGTAATAATATAACGGGGGTCTACAGGTGGAGCAGACCCTACTGTACTGGAGACTGGGGGGGTAATAATAATATAATAATATAACGGGGGTCTACAGGTGGAGCAGACCCTACTGTACTGGAGACTGGGGGGGTAATAATATAACGGGGGTCTACAGGTGGAGCAGACCATACTGTACTGGAGACTGGGGGGTAATAATATAACGGGGGTCTACAGGTGGAGCAAACCATACTGTACTGGAGACTGGGGGGGTAATAATATAACGGGGGTCTACAGGTGGAGCAGACCCTACTGTACTGGAGACTGGGGGGGGGGGTAATAGTAATATAACGGGGGTCTACAGGTGGAGCAGACCATACTGTACTGGAGACTGGGGGGGGGGTAATAATAATATAACGGGGGTCTACAGGTGGAGCAGACCATACTGTACTGGAGACTGGGGGGGGGGTAATAATAATATAACGGGGGTCTACAGGTGGAGCAGACCATACTGTACTGGAGACTGGGGGGGATAATAATATAACGGGGGTCTACAGGTGGAGCAGACCCTACTGTACTGGAGACTGGGGGGGTAATAATATAACGGGGGTCTACAGGTGGAGCAGACCCTACTGTACTGGAGACTGGGGGGGGGGAGTAATAATAATATAACGGGGGTCTACAGGTGGAGCAGACCCTACTGTACTGTAGACTGGGGGGGGGGTAATAATAATATAACGGGGGTCTACAGGTGGAGCAGACCATACTGTACTGGAGACTGGGGGGGTAATAATAATATAACGGGGGTCTACAGGTGGAGCAGACCCTACTGTACTGGAGACTGGGGGGGTAATAATAATATAACGGGGGTCTACAGGTGGAGCAGACCCTACTGTACTGGAGACTGGGGGGGGTAATAATATAACGGGGGTCTACAGGTGGAGCAGACCCTACTGTACTGGAGACTGGGGGGGGTAATCATAATATAACGGGGGTCTACAGGTGGAGCAGACCATACTGTACTGGAGACTGGGGGGGGGGGTAATAATAATATAACGGGGGTCTACAGGTGGAGCAGACCCTACTGTACTGGAGACTGGGGGGGGGGGTAATAATAATATAACGGGGGTCTACAGGTGGAGCAGACCCTACTGTACTGGAGACTGGGGGGGGTGTAATAATAATATAACGGGGGTCTACAGGTGGAGCAGACCCTACTGTACTGGAGACTGGGAGGGGGGTAATAATATAACGGGGGTCTACAGGTGGAGCAGACCATACTGTACTGGAGACTGGGGGGGTAATAATAATATAACGGGGGTCTACAGGTGGAGCAGACCCTACTGTACTGGAGACTGGGGGGGGGTGTAATAATAATATAACGGGGGTCTACAGGTGGAGCAGACCCTACTGTACTGGAGACTGGGGGGGGGTAATAATAATATAACGGGGGTCTACAGGTGGAGCAGACCATACTGTACTGGACTGGGGGGGGGGGGTAATAATAATATAACGGGGGTCTACAGGTGGAGCCGACCCTACTGTACTGGAGACTGGGGGGGGGGGGAGTAATAATAATATAACGGGGGTCTACTGGTGGAGCAGACCATACTGTACTGGAGACTGGGGGGGGGTAATAATAATATAACGGGGGTCTACAGGTGGAGCAGACCATACTGTACTGGAGACTGGGGGGGGGGTAATAATAATATAACGGGGGTCTACAGGTGGAGCAGACCATACTGTACTGGAGACTGGGGGGGGGGTAATAATATAACGGGGGTCTACAGGTGGAGCAGACCCTACTGTACTGGAGACTGGGGGGGGTAATAATAATATAACGGGGGTCTACAGGTGGAGCAGACCCTACTGTACTGTAGACTGGGGGGGTAATAATAATATAACGGGGGTCTACAGGTGGAGCAGACCATACTGTACTGGAGACTGGGGGGGGGGTAATAATAATATAACGGGGGTCTACAGGTGGAGCAGACCATACTGTACTGGAGACTGGGGGGGGTAATAATAATATAATGGGGGTCTACAGGTGGAGCAGACCCTACTGTACTGGAGACTGGGGGGGTAATAATATAACGGGGGTCTACAGGTGGAGCAGACCCTACTGTACTGGAGACTGGGGGGGTAACAATAATATAACGGGGGTCTACAGGTGGAGCAGACCATACTGTACTGGAGACTGGGGGGGGTAATAATATGACGGGGGTCTACAGGTGGAGCAGACCCTACTGTACTGGAGACTGGGGGGGTAATAATATAACGGGGGTCTACAGGTGGAGCAGACCCTACTGTACTGGAGACTGGGGGGGGGGTAATAATAATATAACGGGGGTCTACAGGTGGAGCAGACCTTACTGTACTGGAGACTGGGGGGGTAATAATATAACAGGGGTCTACAGGTGGAGCAGACCCTACTGTACTGGAGACTGGGGGGGGGGTAATAATAATATAACGGGGGTCTACAGGTGGAGCAGACCCTACTGTACTGGAGACTGGGGGGGTAATAATATAACGGGGGTCTACAGGTGGAGCAGACCCTACTGTACTGGAGACTGGGGGGGTAATAATAATATAACGGGGGTCTACAGGTGGAGCAGACCATACTGTACTGGAGACTGGGGGGGGGTAATAATAATATAACGGGGGTCTACAGGTGGAGCAGACCATACTGTACTGGAGACTGGGGGGGGGTAATAATAATATAACGGGGGTCTACAGGTGGAGCAGACCATACTGTACTGGAGACTGGGGGGGGTAATAATAATATAACGGGGGTCTACAGGTGGAGCAGACCCTACTGTACTGGAGACTGGGGGGGGTAATAATAATATAACGGGGGTCTACAGGTGGAGCAGACCCTACTGTTCTGGAGACTGGGGGGGGAGGGTAATAATAATATAACGGGGGTCTACAGGTGGAGCAGACCCTACTGTACTGGAGACTGGGGGGGGGTTATAATAATATAACGGGGGTCTACAGGTGGAGCAGACCCTACTGTACTGGAGACTGGGGGGGGGGTAATAGTAATATAACGGGGGTCTACAGGTGGAGCAGACCATACTGTACTGGAGACTGGGGGGGGGTAATAATAATATAACGGGGGTCTACAGGTGGAGCAGACCATACTGTACTGGAGACTGGGGGGGGGTAATAATAATATAACGGGGGTCTACAGGTGGAGCAGACCATACTGTACTGGAGACTGGGGGGGGGGTAATAATATAACGGGGGTCTACAGGTGGAGCAGACCATACTGTACTGGAGACTGGGGGGGGTAATAGTAATATAACGGGGGTCTACAGGTGGAGCAGACCCTACTGTACTGTAGACTGGGGGGGGGGGTAATAATAATATAACGGGGGTCTACAGGTGGAGCAGACCCTACTGTACTGGAGACTGGGGGGGGGGTAATAATAATATAACGGGGGTCTACAGGTGGAGCAGACCCTACTGTACTGGAGACTGGGGGGGGGTAATAATAATATAACGGGGGTCTACAGGTGGAGCAGACCATACTGTACTGGAGACTGGGGGGGGGTAATAATATAACGGGGGTCTACAGGTGGAGCAGACCCTACTGTACTGGAGACTGGGAGGGGGGTAATAATATAACGGGGGTCTACAGGTGGAGCAGACCATACTGTACTGGAGACTGGGGGGGTAATAATAATATAACGGGGGTCTACAGGTGGAGCAGACCCTACTGTACTGGAGACTGGGGGGGGGTAATAATAATATAACGGGGGTCTACAGGTGGAGCAGACCCTACTGTACTGGAGACTGGGGGGGGGTAATAATATAACGGGGGTCTACAGGTGGAGCAGACCATACTGTACTGGAGACTGGGGGGGTAATAATAATATAACGGGGGTCTACAGGTGGAGCAGACCCTACTGTACTGGAGACTGGGGGGGTAATAATAATATAACGGGGGTCTACAGGTGGAGCAGACCCTACTGTACTGGAGACTGGGGGGGGGTAATAATAATATAACGGGGGTCTACAGGTGGAGCAGACCCTACTGTACTGGAGACTGGGGGGGTAATAATAATATAACGGGGGTCTACAGGTGGAGCAGACCCTACTGTACTGGAGACTGGGGGGGGTAATAATAATATAACGGGGGTCTACAGGTGGAGCAGACCATACTGTACTGGAGACTGGGGGGGGGTAATAATAATATAACGGGGGTCTACGGGTGGAGCAGACCCTACTGTACTGGAGACTGGGGGGGGTAATAATATAACGGGGGTCTACAGGTGGAGCAGACCCTACTGTACTGGAGACTGGGGGGGTAATAATAATATAACGGGGGTCTACAGGTGGAGCAGACCCTACTGTACTGGAGACTGGGGGGGTAATAATAATATAACGGGGGTCTACAGGTGGAGCAGACCCTACTGTACTGGAGACTGGGGGGGTAATAATATAACGGGGGTCTACAGGTGGAGAAGACCCTACTGTACTGGAGACTGGGGGGGAGGGTAATAATAATATAACGGGGGTCTACAGGTGGAGCAGACCCTAATGTACTGGAGACTGGGGGGGGGGTAATAATATAACGGGGTTCTACAGGTGGAGCAGACCCTACTGTACTGGAGACTGGGGGGGGTTATAATAATATAACGGGGGTCTACAGGTGGAGCAGACCCTACTGTACTGGAGACTGGGGGGGTAATAATATAACGGGGGTCTACAGGTGGAGCAGACCCTACTGTACTGGAGACTGGGGGGGGGTAATAATATAACGGGGGTCTACAGGTGGAGAAGACCCTAATGTACTGGAGACTGGGGGGGGGGGTAATAATATAACGGGGTTCTACAGGTGGAGCAGACCATACTGTACTGGAGACTGGGGGGGGTTATAATAATATAACGGGGGTCTACAGGTGGAGCAGACCCTAATGTACTGGAGACTGGGGGGGGGTAATAATATAACGGGGGTCTACAGGTGGAGCAGACCCTACTGTACTGGAGACTGGGGGGGGTAATAATATAACGAGGGTCTACAGGTGGAGCAGACCCTACTGTACTGGAGACTGGGGGGGGGGGTAATAATAATATAACGGGGGTCTACAGGTGGAGCAGACCCTACTGTACTGGAGACTGGTGGGGTAATAATAATATAACGGGGGTCTACAGGTGGAGCAGACCCTACTGTACTGGAGACTGGGGGGGTAATAATAATATAACGGGGGTCTACAGGTGGAGCAGACCATACTGTACTGGAGACTGGGGGGGGTAATAATATAACGGGGGTCTACAGGTGGAGCAAACCCTACTGTACTGGAGACTGGGGGGGGGTAATAATATAACGGGGGTCTACAGGTGGAGCAGACCCTACTGTACTGGAGACTGGGGGGGTAATATAACGGGGGTCTACAGGTGGAGCAGACCATACTGTACTGGAGACTGGGGGGGGGTAATAATAATATAACGGGGGTCTACAGGTGGAGCAGACCCTACTGTACTGGAGACTGGGGGGGGTGTAATAATAATATAACGGGGGTCTACAGGTGGAGCAGACCCTACTGTACTGGAGACTGGGGGGGGGGTAATAATAATATAACGGGGGTCTACAGGTGGAGCAGACCATACTGTACTGGAGACTGGGGGGGGGGGGTAATAATAATATAACGGGGGTCTACAGGTGGAGCCGACCATACTGTACTGGAGACTGGGGGGGGGTAATAATAATATAACGGGGGTCTACAGGTGGAGCAGACCATACTGTACTGGAGACTGGGGGGGGGTAATAATATAACGGGGGTCTACAGGTGGAGCAGACCCTACTGTACTGGAGACTGGGGGGGGTAATAATAATATAACGGGGGTCTACAGGTGGAGCAGACCCTACTGTACTGTAGACTGGGGGGGTAATAATAATATAACGGGGGTCTACAGGTGGAGCAGACCATACTGTACTGGAGACTGGGGGGGTAATAATAATATAACGGGGGTCTACAGGTGGAGCAGACCCTACTGTACTGGAGACTGGGGGGGGTAATAATATAACGGGGGTCTACAGGTGGAGCAGACCCTACTGTACTGGAGACTGGGGGGGTAACAATAATATAACGGGGGTCTACAGGTGGAGCAGACCATACTGTACTGGAGACTGGGGGGGTAATAATATAACGGGGGTCTACAGGTGGAGCAGACCCTACTGTACTGGAGACTGGGGGGGATAATAATATAACGGGGGTCTACAGGTGGAGCAGACCCTACTGTACTGGAGACTGGGGGGGGTAATAATATAACGGGGGTCTACAGGTGGAGCAGACCCTACTGTACTGGAGACTGGGGGGGGTAATAATATAACGGGGGTCTACAGGTGGAGCAGACCCTACTGTACTGGAGACTGGGGGGGGTAATAATATAACGGGGGTCTACAGGTGGAGCAGACCCTACTGTACTGGAGACTGGGGGGGGTAATAATATAACGGGGGTCTACAGGTGGAGCAGACCCTACTGTACTGGAGACTGGGGGGGTAATAATATAACGGGGGTCTACAGGTGGAGCAGACCCTACTGTACTGGAGACTGGGGGGGGGGGTAATAATATAACGGGGGTCTACAGGTGGAGCAGACCCTACTGTACTGGAGACTGGGGGGGGTAATAATATAACGGGGGTCTACAGGTGGAGCAGACCATACTGTACTGGAGACTGGGGGGGGGTAATAATAATATAACGGGGGTCTACAGGTGGAGCAGACCATACTGTACTGGAGACTGGGGGGGTAATAATATAACGGGGGTCTACAGGTGGAGCAGACCCTACTGTACTGGAGACTGGGGGGGGTAATAATAATATAACGGGGGTCTACAGGTGGAGCAGACCCTACTGTACTGGAGACTGGGGGGGTAATAATAATATAACGGGGGTCTACAGGTGGAGCAGACCCTACTGTACTGGAGACTGGGGTGGGTAATCATAATATAACGTGGGTCTACAGGTGGAGCAGACCCTACTGTACTGGAGACTGGGGGGGGGGGTAATAATAATATAACGGGGGTCTACAGGTGGAGCAGACCCTACTGTACTGGAGACTGGGGGGGTAATAATAATATAACGGGGGTCTACAGGTGGAGCAGACCCTACTGTACTGGAGACTGGGGGGGGGGTAATAATAATATAACGGGGGTCTACAGGTGGAGCAGACCCTACTGTACTGGAGACTGGGGGGGGGGGGTAATAATAATATAACGGGGGTCTACAGGTGGAGCAGACCCTACTGTACTGGAGACTGGGGGGGGGGGTAATAATAACATAACGGGGGTCTACAGGTGGAGCAGACCCTACTGTACTGGAGACTGGGGGGGGTAATAATATAATGGGGGTCTACAGGTGGAGCAGACCCTACTGTACTGGAGACTGGGGGGGGGGGTAATAATAATATAACGGGGGTCTACAGGTGGAGCAGACCATACTGTACTGGAGACTGGGGGGGGGGGTAATCATAATATAACGGGGGTCTACAGGTGGAGCAGACCCTACTGTACTGGAGACTGGGGGGGTAATAATAATATAACGGGGGTCTACAGGTGGAGCAGACCCTACTGTACTGGAGACTGGGGGGGTAATAATAATATAACGGGGGTCTACAGGTGGAGCAGACCCTACTGTACTGGAGACTGGGGGTGGGTAATCATAATATAACGTGGGTCTACAGGTGGAGCAGACCCTACTGTACTGGAGACTGGGGGGGGGGGGTAATAATAATATAACGGGGGTCTACAGGTGGAGCAGACCCTACTGTACTGGAGACTGGGGGGGTAATAATAATATAACGGGGGTCTACAGGTGGAGCAGACCCTACTGTACTGGAGACTGGGGGGGGGGTAATAATAATATAACGGGGGTCTACAGGTGGAGCAGACCCTACTGTACTGGAGACTGGGGGGGTAATAATAATATAACGGGGGTCTACAGGTGGAGCAGACCCTACTGTACTGGAGACTGGGGGGGGGGGTAATAATAATATAACGGGGGTCTACAGGTGGAGCAGACCCTACTGTACTGGAGACTGGGGGGGGGGTAATAATAACATAACGGGGGTCTACAGGTGGAGCAGACCCTACTGTACTGGAGACTGGGGGGGGTAATAATATAATGGGGGTCTACAGGTGGAGCAGACCCTACTGTACTGGAGACTGGGGGGGTAATAATATAACGGGGGTCTACAGGTGGAGCAGACCCTACTGTACTGAAGACTGGGGGGGGGTAATAATAATATAACGGGGGTCTACAGGTGGAGCAGACCATACTGTACTGGAGACTGGGGGGGGGGGTAATAATAATATAACGGGGGTCTACAGGTGGAGCAGACCCTACTGTACTGGAGACTGGGGGGGTAATAATAATATAACGGGGGTCTACAGGTGGAGCAGACCCTACTGTACTGGAGACTGGGGGGGGGTAATAATAATATAACGGGGGTCTACAGGTGGAGCAGACCCTACTGTACTGGAGACTGGGGGGGTAATAATAATATAACGGGGGTCTACAGGTGGAGCAGACCCTACTGTACTGGAGACTGGGGGGGGGGAGTAATAATAATATAACGGGGGTCTACAGGTGGAGCAGACCCTACTGTACTGGAGACTGGGGGGGGGGGTAATAATAACATAACGGGGGTCTACAGGTGGAGCAGACCCTACTGTACTGGAGACTGGGGGGGGGTAATAATATAATGGGGGTCTACAGGTGGAGCAGACCCTACTGTACTGGAGACTGGGGGGGTAATAATATAACGGGGGTCTACAGGTGGAGCAGACCCTACTGTACTGGAGACTGGGGGGGGGTAATAATAATATAACGGGGTCTACAGGTGGAGCAGACCATACTGTACTGGAGACTGGGGGGGGGGTAATAATAATATAACGGGGGTCTACAGGTGGAGCAGACCCTACTGTACTGGAGACTGGGGGGGATAATAATAATATAACGGGGGTCTACAGGTGGAGCAGACCATACTGTACTGGAGACTGGGGGGGGGTAATAATAATATAACGGGGGTCTACAGGTGGAGCAGACCATACTGTACTGGAGACTGGGGGGGTAATAATAATATAACGGGGGTCTACAGGTGGAGCAGACCCTACTGTTCTGGAGACTGGGGGGGGAGGGTAATAATAATATAACGGGGGTCTACAGGTGGAGCAGACCCTACTGTACTGGAGACTGGGGGGGTAATAATAATATAACGGGGGTCTACAGGTGGAGCAGACCCTACTGTACTGGAGACTGGGGGGGGTAATAATATAACGGGGGTCTACAGGTGGAGCAGACCATACTGTACTGGAGACTGGGGGGTAATAATATAACGGGGGTCTACAGGTGGAGCAAACCCTACTGTACTGGAGACTGGGGGGGGGTAATAGTAATATAACGGGGGTCTACAGGTGGAGCAGACCATACTGTACTGGAGACTGGGGGGGGGTAATAATAATATAACGGGGGTCTACAGGTGGAGCAGACCATACTGTACTGGAGACTGGGGGGGGGGTAATAATAATATAACGGGGGTCTACAGGTGGAGCAGACCATACTGTACTGGAGACTGGGGGGGATAATAATATAACGGGGGGTTTACAGGTGGAGCAGACCCTACTGTACTGGAGACTGGGGGGGGGTAATAATAATATAACGGGGGTCTACAGGTGGAGCAGACCCTACTGTACTGGAGACTGGGGGGGTAATAATATAACGGGGGTCTACAGGTGGAGCAGACCCTACTGTACTGGAGACTGGGGGGGTAATAATATAACGGGGGTCTACAGGTGGAGCAGACCCTACTGTACTGGAGACTGGGGGGGGTAATAATAATATAACGGGGGTCTACAGGTGGAGCAGACCCTACTGTACTGGAGACTGGGGGGGGTAATAATAATATAACGGGGGTCTACAGGTGGAGCAGACCCTACTGTACTGGAGACTGGGGGGGTAATAATATAACGGGGGTCTACAGGTGGAGAAGACCCTACTGTACTGGAGACTGGGGGGGAGGGTAATAATAATATAACGGGGGTCTACAGGTGGAGAAGACCCTACTGTACTGGAGACTGGGGGGGGTTATAATAATATAACGGGGGTCTACAGGTGGAGCAGACCCTAATGTACTGGAGACTGGGGGGGGGTAATAATATAACGGGGTTCTACAGGTGGAGCAGACCCTACTGTACTGGAGACTGGGGGGGGGTAATAATATAACGGGGGTCTACAGGTGGAGCAGACCCTACTGTACTGGAGACTGGGGGGGGTAATAATATAACGGGGGTCTACAGGTGGAGCAGACCATACTGTACTGGAGACTGGGGGGGGTAATAATATAACGGGGGTCTACAGGTGGAGAAGACCCTACTGTACTGGAGACTGGGGGGGGTTATAATAATATAACGGGGGTCTACAGGTGGAGCAGACCATACTGTACTGGAGACTGGGGGGGGGTAATAATATAACGGGGGTCTACAGGTGGAGCAGACCCTACTGTACTGGAGACTGGGGGGGGTTATAATAATATAACGGGGGTCTACAGGTGGAGCAGACCCTACTGTACTGGAGACTGGGGGGGGGTAATAATATAACGGGGGTCTACAGGTGGAGCAGACCATACTGTACTGGAGACTGGGGGGGGGGTAATAATAATATAACGGGGGTCTACAGGTGGAGCAGACCCTACTGTACTGGAGACTGGGGGGGGGGTAATAATAATATAACGGGGGTCTACAGGTGGAGCAGACCCTACTGTACTGGAGACTGGGGGGGGTAATAATAATATAACGGGGGTCTACAGGTGGAGCAGACCCTACTGTACTGGAGACTGGGGGGGGGTAATAATAATATAACGGGGGTCTACAGGTGGAGCAGACCATACTGTACTGGAGACTGGGGGGGGGGGTAATAATAATATAACGGGGGTCTACAGGTGGAGCCGACCCTACTGTACTGGAGACTGGGGGGGGGGTAATAATAATATAACGGGGGTCTACAGGTGGAGCAGACCATACTGTACTGGAGACTGGGGGGGGTAATAATATAACGGGGGTCTACAGGTGGAGCAGACCCTACTGTACTGGAGACTGGGGGGGGTAATAATAATATAACGGGGGTCTACAGGTGGAGCAGACCCTACTGTACTGGAGACTGGGGGGGTAATAATAATATAACGGGGGTCTACAGGTGGAGCAGACCATACTGTACTGGAGACTGGGGGGGGGGGTAATAATAATATAACGGGGGTCTACAGGTGGAGCAGACCCTACTGTACTGGAGACTGGGGGGGGTAATAATAATATAACGGGGGTCTACAGGTGGAGCAGACCATACTGTACTGGAGACTGGGGGGGTAATAATAATATAACGGGGGTCTACAGGTGGAGCAGACCATACTGTACTGGAGACTGGGGGGGGGTAATATAT